>NC_056735.1:1579874371-1580086871 GCF_019279795.1 Protopterus annectens
TGCAAGTAAGTATAGTGGGCTATTTGGATAGAAATTACATCCATATGGGACTACAGACACCCATTCCACTATAATGTCTCCATTTGTAATCAGTAGGCCTCATGCATAGAATATTCGTGTAGTCCTGCTGTAACATATTACTGATGCACCATTCAAGGGAGCTGTTAGAATGTGAGGTTAAATGATATTCAGACTAGTGTGTATCCTAGCAGTACATGTTTTCCCCCACCCCTCAAAACAGCAGTTTCCCCCTGTGCCTGCCATAACAGTTACTCATTTGCATTACACATAGTAGGTTTACCATGCAGTCCCAGGACAGAAATATAGAATTTGATCTTACATTGCATGTGTTTAGGTAACTGAGGAATAGCAACGTACATATTTATGGAGGTAATGGTGTAAGGAATGATCCCATTTTGGTCAAACAGGTTGTGTTGTTCAAAGGTCTAAGGCAAGTAGCTTGTGTGATGGTTTTCAGCGTTCTAAACCTATGATGTCTAAGTGTTTTGTATGTGAAGTATATAATAAGTACTGTTTTAAAAACTGGGATTCTGCATGTGCTATACTAGTATTAACGTCTTTCACCTCTTTCACATATAAAAAAAAAATTGCTCATTGCGCAACATATCTAAGACATATTTAAAATGTCTTAGCTAATTTGTGTGAAGCGTAGCAATGTAAAAACAGGTTCAGAGGTCATATCGTGTAACACATATAATCCCAGCCTGGACAGCTAGGTGTGGGCTGAAGTCAGTTTATGAAATAGTAAATCTCTGATGCAATAAATGTGCCTCCCATTTGCACACTGCTTAGCTTCCTGCAAACAATCGAAAAATGCCACTGTGCATGCCCATACACTTAGTTAAGCAGAGGGGAAATCCTTTGCTCCTCATGCAATTTATTTAAAAAATGTATATGCAAAGCAGTCTTGAGCCATGGTGTGTGTGTTTGTGTGTGTGTGTGTGTGTGTGTGTGTGTGTGTGTGTGTGTGTGTGTGTGCTTGTGTGTGTGTGTGTGTGTGTGTGTGTGTGTGTGTGTGTGTGTGTGTGTGTGTGTGTGTGTGTGTGTGTGTTAATTACTGTGATTTGTAGTGTGTATGACTAGATAGATAGGGGTTCTAATCTCACTCCTGCCCACTTGGCGTGTGTGAGTATGTATCCCCAAAAAGGAAGTGTGAATTCCAAACTGTCATGGGTTTGCATTTTCTGTCCCTTGCAGTTTATGCAGGCATCTAAACTCTTGTCCTCCACAAGGCCTGCTGATGTCATTTACCTTAAGATTGCCTAAAGCCATGTCAATGTTAGAATTGAGCTATGTCATGTGCTTTAAATACTGTGGTCTGTATTATGTAAACCTAGATAGGTAGGGGTTGTAATTTCACTGCAGACCACTTGGTGTGTGTGTGTGTGTGTGTGTGTGTGTGTGTGTGTGTGTGTGTGTGTGTGTCTCCCCAAAGTACAAGTGTGAATCCCAATCTGACATGGATTTGCACCTTTTGGCCCTTGCAGATGATGCAGGCCTCCAAACTCTTGACCTCCACAAGGCCTGCTAATGTCATCTACCATAAGATTGCCTAAAGTGCTGCTTATGTCATACTATTGCAGTGGTGCGTCTGCTAAGTCCTGTGATCTGTAGTGTGGAAAACTAGGTAACTAGGTGATCTAATCTCACTCTAGCCCACTTTGTGTGTGTGCATCTCCCTAAAGAACAAGGTGTAAATCCCAAAGTGGCATGGCTTTGTGCATTTTTGGCCTTCAAGTTCTGTAGTGTAGAAAATTAGATAAGTAGGGAATCCAATGTCACTCCAGCCCACTTAGTGTGTGTGTGCATTTTCCTATAGAACAACTATAAATCCCAAAGCAACATGGTTTTGTGCATGTTTGGCCTTGAGGTGCTGCAACCTCCAAACTCTTGTCCTCCACATGGCCTGCTAATGTTACCCATCATAAGATTATCTCAAGCTATATAACTGCTAGAATTGAGCTGTGGTACATGCATTCAGTAGTGTGTAAAACTAGATAGGAAGGGGTTCTAATCTAGCTTCAGCCCACTTGGCTTGTACATCTCTTTACAGAGCAAGTATTAATCCAAGACTGGCATGGTTTCATGATGTTCTGGGCCTTGCAGGTGCTGCAGGCCTCCAAACACTGGTCTTTCACAAGGCCTGCTGATGTCATCCTCCATAAGATTACCTAAAGCTATATTATCAGACTTAAGCAGTGTTGCATACAATATGTTGTGTATTCTGTAGTCTCTAAACCTAGAGAGGTAGAAGTTGTATTCTAACTGCAGTCAACTCGATGTGTGTGCTGTGCAGTGTTCTGTAAATGTAGATAGGTAGTTGTATTATTGTCTCTGCAGCCAGCTTGGTGTGTGTGGATATTAATCGCAGCATTCTACATCAGCCTATGGGATCATAGAAAGTTAATAGGCTAATGGGTCAAGAGCCATTACAATCCTATGTAAGTGCTTACCCTTATTTCCATGATCAGCACCTAGTGCCCCTGTCTAAGAGGGGCACAGGTGGAATCCCTTGGGTGAATTTTCAGTCACCCATCCAATCATCCAGATTGCATTCGAAGAGGATCAGTGAGGTGTTCTGTTTGACATGAAGTGGGAGTCTGTTCCAAAGGTGTGTTGATCTCTGGGAAACAAATCTGTCCCTAAAGCAGGTTTTATTAATGTCATATATGAGGTTAAGGTCTGTAGAGTGATTAACCTCAATATGATTTGATATGCAGCATTTCCAATAAAGCAGGGTCAGAAATTGCCTCATATGCAAGAGAGACATCACCTTTGAGTAGTCTGTATGAAACACAATAAAACTCATTTCAGATGATTCACAATAGACAGATGCTCAGGACCTTGGATTTTCCTTGGGAGGAACCTTTATGTTCACTCCAATTGCTGCAGGTGTTTGGAAAGGTACAGACCAAAAGGGACATTGTACTCAAATATTAGCCTGATGAGGGAAGAGTACAGGGAGGATATAACTTCTATGTTGTCTGGAAACAATGACCTTACCTATGACATGAGCAAGATAGAATTGTTTTCTTACCACTGTGAAGACATGGTCATCAAAGGTAAGGTAGCTGTCAACCTCTGTGCCCAGGTCTCTCATAATTCAGTGCATATGTAAGGTGTTGCTATCAATGTTTTAGTTAGCAGGGACATCGCTTTCACCAAAAGGAATGATAATACATTTTTTTGCATTGAGTTTAAGGCCATGACTTTCACACTAATCATTTGTGTGTGTAATACCCTCTTGTAGGATATTGACATCATTTGGAGATTCTATGACCACTCCCAGTTTGCAGTCATCAGCAAATTTTGTCAGCCACAGACCTTTAGTTTTTGTCTGTACTTTGAAGAAATAGATTCCAAATAGTACAGGTCCCAGGACTGAACACCACTGGTTGCAGGTCTGCTGTTGAAGGTGGATTCCCCTATTTTAACTATATCAGTTCTATCAGTGAGCCAGTTAGCGACCCATCTAACAATATAAGGATTGATGCCTACTTGGGTGAGTTTTTCTATGATGCCTGAGTGGAGGATAGTGTCAAATGCCATGGCTAAGTCCAGGTAGGCTGTATGCATAGATTTCCCCACATCCAGGGCCTTTGTGACTGTCTTGAAGCATTCCACCAGGTTTAACAGGCATGATCTACCTTTGACAAATCCAAACAGAGTAGAGTCAAGTGTTCGGAGAGTAACTATGTCTTTGTTGATAAGATCCATTAAGATTTGCTCCATGGCCTTGCAGATAAGGCAAGTCAGGCTAATAAGTCTATAGTTTCCAGGGTCAGTGGATGCATCATCTTTGTGCAAGGGAATTATGGTGGCTGTATTCCATTCAGCTGGTACAAAGCTGATGCTTAGACTATGATTGAAAAAAGTACCCATTGGTGTGGCTAATTCATGTTTGAGCCCATATAGGACACAGCTTGGGATGTTATCAGGTCCCATAGATGCCGGTTTGTTGGCCTTACAGAGGGTGTTTACAACCTGCTCTTTAGAGATACAAGGTAGGGGACAGGTGGTAAGGATGTCATGGGGTACGTGTGGCTGGAACAGGGAACTGAAGTTTTCAAATAACCTTCAACAAATTGAGAAGAGTAAAACAAACAAATCCAAGACTACACATTCACAAAATGGAAGAGTCTAGCTGTCTCCAGGAATGGAAGGTAGTTTAATTCAGTGACTCTTGTTGGAACCAGACTGCAAAACAGAGCTTAATATTTCTACACATATGTTATATCCGAACAAATCCACAGCAACCTTGGGAAGAACTAACAATTAATTATTCATAACGAAATGATAAGCACTTGTGTTTCATTCAGAAAGAAGCTTCCTGGAGGCAGCTGGACTCTTCCATTTTGTAAATGGGTATTCTTGGTTTTTCAAAGAACCTGTTGGCCAACAGGTTAGCTATGTCCAAAGGCTCAGTATATGTGATATCATTAACTGCCAGTTTGCCACAAATCTTGTCCTTTCCTTTTTGGTTACAGATGTAACTATAGAATGGATTGTGGTTGTCTTTTGTTAAAAAAGCAAATTTGGACTCATAGTTTGCTTTGGAGGACATCACAAGACATTTTATTGTCTTGTGTAAGAGGAGGGAGTGTTTCCAACTTAGGATGGTTCTCTTCCTCTTAGTGTAAAAGACTTGAGACATACCTCTGGACTATATGAAGAGAGACAAGACTGAACTTTTGGACTATGTGTCTCACACAGGTATGTCCCTAGCCCTAAGCAGCATTTTCCCTTCACCTAGGATGATGCCTCTGTACCAACAGAAAATTACTGACCTCAATAATTACCTTAGTTTCTGGTGTCATTCTAAGGGGATACAGTATCTGTCAACCTGGTATGACATGATCGACAGGTCTCAATGCTTTGCCAGAGATGTTTTTCATCTGTCACTCCTGGGATTTTGGCTACTGGCCAAGGCTCTAGCCACCCCTCTCATAGTGCCTTTCTATGTGGTGTCTCAAGGACAAAAGTCCAGATGTGAAAACCCCAGAAATAAAACCTCAAGGTTATGCTACTAAACAGTAGGTGTCTTAGCATAAAACTGCACTCACTGGAAGCAGTCCTCACCTTGGAAGACTTACACACTTGTGCAGTCACAGAGAACAGTTTCATGCTGTGGAGAGCAGCCCAACCATATCAGGCTACATCTCCTTCCACACATTCAGAGTACAAACTGAAGGCATGAAAACTAAAGGAGGCGGTATATCGATATTCATTACAGATAAATACATCTCCAGATTGGTTAAACAGCAAGATTCCCTGGAAATACTTCAGGTGCAATTAACTGCTGGTAGGACACCTATTCAAGTCATTGCCAGCTACAGGACCCAATATGTGAATCGGGACAACCACTTTGCCTGGTTGGATCTACTTGAGTCTATCAAGCTACATCCGAACACACTGGCTTTGGGTGACTTTAACTAACCATCCATTGACTGGGTACAGTACTCATGCTGTAACTCATTTTTGCAAAGTTTCCTAGACTTTATTAACTCCAGTGTACTGGACCTGCTGGTTGACACCAACACAAGGGGTTCAAACCTCTTGGATCTGGTGCTTACCCATACTGGCGGGCCCACTCAGCACCCCCACTGTGAGGTCTTCCCTAGTGATATCTGACCACAAATCAGTCTCATTCAAAGTAACTATCACACTGCCCACCCAACATCAAAGAAACTAAAACACCTCTCCAAAGCACATTATTACCTCATACAGTATGGTAAAAATAGGACTGTACCTCGCCCCCTCAGATGGAGTTGGCAGCTATGCAGAGTTCTCTACCAATGCTCTATAAAAACAGCCAATTAACTGCATTGACATGGCTGTACCTGCTAGGACCAAAACAAGCTCCACAAGGAAGAGCAAACCTGCCTGGTGGGCAGCTGCCATTAACAGGTGATACAATAAGAGGAATAAATTACTGTCTAAGACTAAGACAGAGCAAGCTCTAAGCTGGAAATGCACCCTCATCAGCTTAAACAAGCCAATACGACTGATTGTGAGGTCCTCAAAGGCAAACTATGAAGACAAATTAGACTCCTCAACAAAGGACAGCCATAAGGTGTTCTTTACTTACATCTGTTACCTAAAAGGAGAGACCCAGATATGTGCTGAACTGGTACTTAATGATGCCACCTATAATGAGCCTGTGGACATAGCTAACCTGTTAGTTGACAGGTTCTATAAAATCATCACTCCCCTGTACCTACCACACATAATTCATGACATCCCTGCCATCTTTCTCCTACCTTGTATCTCTAAAGTGCAAGTTGTAAAAACCCTCTCTAGGGCCAAAAACACACTATCTATGATACCTGATAACATCCCAGGCTGCATCCTACATGGGCTACAACAAGAATTAGCAACAGCATTGGGTACTCTTTCCAATCCTAGTCTAAGTACAGGCTTCATCCCAGATGAATGGATAATGTCCACCATTATTCATCTGCACAAAGATGATCCTTCCACTGACACCTGGAACTATACACCTATTAGCCTGACTAGTTATATCTGCAAGACCATGGAGTGAATCATCATGGATCTTATCAACAAATATATAGGTAAGCTCAAAACATTTGCCCCTACTCAGTTTGGATTTGTCAAAGGAGATAATGCCTGTGAAACATTGTGTATTTCTTCAAGACAGTCACCAAGGCCTTGGATGATGAGAAATCTATGTGTACAGCCTACCTAGACTTGGCCAAGTTGCTTTACACTATCCCCCACTTGGACATCACTGACAAACTCACTCAGCTAGGTATCATTCCTTTTATCATTAGATGGGTTGCTAACTGGCTCATTGATAGAACATATGGACTCAAAATGGGGAATCCACCTCCAACAGCACACCTTCTAATCACTGGTGTTGCACAGGGATCTGTCCTGTCAACTCTGCTCTTTGTAACCTAGGTCTACAAAGTACAAGCTAAAACTAAAGGTCTGTGGCTGGCAAAGTTTGATGATGACTACAAAGTGGGAGCAGTCGTAGAATCTCCAAATGATGTCAGCATCCTACAAGAGGGTCTTACACACACAAATGATTGATGCCAAAGTCACAGCCTTAACATCAATGCAAACAAATGTATTATCATCTCTGTCAGTACATGCAATGTTCATGTTAACTACCACATCAATAACAAAACATTAAGTATGCACTTACTGGTGTGAGACCTGGGCACACACAGGTTGACAGAAGCCTTACCTTTGATCAGCATGCCTCCACAGTGGTAAGAAGGGCATTCTATATTGCTCATCTCATATGTAAGGGTAATGCATCCAGAAGATTAAAGAAGTTATAACCTCTCTGTACTCTCCCTTCATCAGGCCAATAATGGGATACAACGTCCCTTTTGGTATGCACCTTTCCAAACACCTGCAGCAATTGGAGAGATCACAAAGGTTCTTCACAAGGATAATTCAAGGTCTTCAGCATCTGTCCTATATGGATCATCTAAGATCACTGTCACTTCAGTCTGTTTCATACAGACTACTCATAGGTGATCTATGCCTTGCATATGAGGCAATCATTGACTATGCTTTATTTGAAATGCTGCATATTCGCAAATAAAATGGTACATGGGTTACTCACTTTAAAGACCTTAACCTGGTATGTGACAGTATTACAGCATGCTGGAGGGTCAGAGTTATCTCACAGAGGTTACCACACCTCTGAAATTGACTCCCAATTCATGTCAAACAGAGTATCTCATTGGCCCTCTTCAAATGCAATGTGGACGATTGGATATGTAACCATAAATTCACACTGGGGGTTCCACCTGTGTTCATTCTAGACTGGGGCAATTATTGATGATCATGGAAATTAGAGTAGAACTTGGCTAGGCTTGTAAGGACCCTAGGACCATTAGCCTAGTGACTTCCTATGATATGAGCTGTCATAGTTCATGTGGGAGTATGTGACCTGATGCATACCTCCCTAGGCTGTACTTAGAGATACTTATTTGATCTCTTGGAAGATGTCTGTGAGGTCACTAACACATTACTTAAAGTCAGTCACAAAGAGCACACATTCAGTGTAAGGTTTATTATGCCTTCTACACATTTAGAACAGCTAATTCACAGACAGGGTCTCATGGTGGAGGTGTCTCTATGTACAGCCAAACTAAAGATACTTCAAGGTTGGTCAAACAGGACAATGCACTTGTGCTTCTCCATGTTCAATTTACAATAATCAAAATCCAGTACTACTTCCCTGCTAGCTATAGCCCCCCCCCCTTATATGACCCAGGACACCCATACCATGATGGTAAGCTTATTAGAAATACTAACCATTCAATCCAATACCATATTCATGGGTGACTTCCATTATCCACTCTTACCTGGGATTCCTATACAACAACAAACATACTGGCACAGAGATTCCTGGCTTTGGTAAACACAAATTCCCTGGACCAGACAACCAATACACCAAACAGGGGTGCAACCACACTGGATCTGATACTCACCAACCCCTTACTGTTATGCCTTCCCTGGTCAGGTCTGAGCACAAATTGGTCTCCTTTGAAGTAAAAATGAGACATGGACACACACCCCCCCCCTAGCTAGACATGGAATATTCAGGAACTACTCTAACATTAACCTCCAGCTATTAGGTGATAAATTAACCAAATATCAAGCCCTCATAAACACTGAGAACACTGCGGCCTATGCAGCAGTGTTCAGAGAAACCTTGTATGAACATGTTAATAGCTGCAGAGAGGCAGCCATACCCACCGGGTGAAGTACAGAACTAACTAAAAATCAAACCACACTGGTGGAATCACAGAATCAATAGGCTGTATAAAACAAGGAAGAAACTCATGGCAAAACATACACAGCACAGCACACAGCAAGGTGAAAGCACTCTCATCAAAGTGAACAAAATGGGAAAAATGAAGTCTACCAAAGCCAAATTTGAGGTAAGCTCAGGCTCCCAGGCCAAAGACAATCACAAATCATATTTTAGGTATGCCCACAATGTCAAAGGCAAGACACAATTGTGTGCACATCTCATTGTAAATAGAACCACCTATTATGAGGCAGAAGAAAGAGCAAACGTCCTGGCCGATAAACTGAGCCCCCACTTTACTAGTGTCTCCTCCTCAACTTTCCCTCAGGAAATACCATCAAATCTATGTAACCCTACTATCACGAGGTAACATTTCTTTAATGCTCTCTCTAAGAACAAGTACACTGTATCAATGGGCCCAGACAATATTCCAACATGCCTTCTAAATAGTATGAAACATGACCTTTCAGGACCTCTGGAATTATTATTTCACTGTAGCCACCAAACAGGCTTCATGACTCATGAATGGAGAACAGCAGCAACCATCCTTCTGCACAAAGGTGGGCCATCTACATACCCTGGAGAGTACAGACCCAGAAGTCTCACTAGTCTGATATGTAAATCCATGAAAATAATTATCTTGGGAATGGTCAATAGAGATGTAATATGCCTCCAGACACTAGACCAAACCAAGTTTGGTTTCGTTAAGGGAAGATCATGCCTACCCAACCTGATGGACTTATTTGAGAAGGTAACCAAAGCAATGGATGAGGGAGAGATGGTTCGCACTGCCTAGCTTGACCTGAAAAGGCATGTTACACTATACCTCTATCAGACATTGTTGACAAACTCAAGACATTAGGTACAAACTAGTATGTCAGCCGGTCGATAGCCAAGTGGCGTACAGACAGGACCTAGATAGTTAGCATAGGGGAGTCCACCTCTACAAACAGGCCAGTCACAAAGGGACTCCCTCATGAATCATTCATCGGAGTGGTCCTCTTAGGCATTGGTTTATCTGAAGTCAGTGCCACTGTCAGTGGCCTCTGTTTGTCTAAATTTGCAGGTGATTACAAGGTAGGAGCTGTCATTGAATCCCACACTGACACACATGTTCTCCAGGAGGGGCTGACACAGACATACAACAGTTGTCAGAGCCATGAAGTCACACTAAATGCCAAGAAATGCACAATACAATGCTTTGGGAAATCATCCACCCCTGGTAACTATCAGATTGACCGCACAACTCTAACAGAGATCACAGTCAGTCTGGGGCTGGTTTCTCCCTTTTCTCCAGATCCCCAATAAGACTCCCCACTGGCACAACTATAGGGTTAATATCTCAGCCAAGTAGCCAAGCTAAGCTCTCCAACACCCTCTCTGCCCAATCAGTGCTTCATGTCCCTGGCCAAGTAGCTGACACACACGCACTTTGAGATCTGACAGATATATAAACACACACACACAAACACCTGGGAAAGGCTGGCACAGATTTACTAGCTATGCCCCTTTTGCCCAGACCATAAGGTAGTTCCAGTTGCCACCAGCCACCCTTATCAGCTACTATAAGGCCCTTACAAAGGGTGTACAATCCTACTGTGTAATGTTACTATTAATCCAAATGGTAGTCTTGACCAAGCACCAGGCTATAAGGAGTGGCCTGTACAGTGTCACCAAATAGATGTGCAAGTACCCTAACAGCTTAAATATGTCTCACTAATAACCACAAAGATAGGTTTAAATATATTTAATAATAAATAATAAAAGAGCAAGACAATACTCAGTAACTCAACACAGTGACTTCAGAGTTCAAAATCACAGGAAATGTTTTAAAACAACATTGCAGGACAGTCTCAAATAAATACAGAAAACATCTAAACTAATTTTTACTATATTTCTATCTATATTTAAAAGAGATACTATGCCCTGAATCATACTTACAGACAGGCAAGTGCAGATGATGATGACGATCAGTGGATGTTCTTGCTAGGTACAAGACAAAATACAAAATGCACAGTCTCTCTCTGAGTGAGTTGTTAAATTAATATCACATTTTAGTGCTAGGTTAGCCTGGATGACATCACTTTTTGTCACCTGACTTCAGTTCCCAGGCTAAACAGAAACAACAGAATTTTAACATCTCTGTATTAAAATACATATCTCTCAGAACTATACATATATCTCAGAGCTGTGCAGCTGCTAGAAAGTCATAAAGCAATAAAATACGTTTTAGATTTTAAACCTGGTAACTACTTCTCTCCAAGACAATAGAAAAGATTTATAGCTCTAGACATCCTGTCTCCTTGCTGCATTGAACCTAACTTTTATAGTACATTGTAAAGCACTTAATTTCAACTTATTTTCTTGAAGTTAATCTTCTATGTTCCAACAAGGTATGTTGTGGTTACGTTGTTGAAGATCAGAACATAGCATACAGTTCTGTATAAATTATATCAATATTCACAAATGGCATAGAATTATATACAAAATTTCAGATAGCTGCGCTGTCAGTGTGACATTTCTCCCACCCCCCAAAAAAACTCAAGATAGTTTTTCAAGTGTCCCTTGAGAAATGTTGCTTGAGAGGTTCCAGCCTATCTAGGAATACCTTATCCATTCCCTGTCATGAGAGCCCATCTGCATTGGAATTGCTAACCCCACTGTGGTGCTGCACTGTCATATCATATGCTTTCAACCCTAGGCTCCACCTTAGTAACTTGGCATTTTCCTGGCTGGCTCGATGTAACCATGTTAAGGGATTGTGTTCTGTAACTACAGTGAATTTCCTTTCATACAGATAAGGCTGAAGTTTCTGCAGTACCCACACTATGGCTAGGCATTCCTTTTCTACACCTGCATAGCATTCCTCCCTGATGGGTTGGAGCCTATGACTGAGATATACCACTGAGTGCTATTCTCCCTCTGAGCAAACCTGGCTAAGTACAGCCCCCACCCCATGGTTGAAATCATCCAACTGCACAACAAATTATTTGCAGCAATCTGGACTGGCTAACACAGAGGATCCTTCCAAAGCTCCTTTAAGCTTCTGGAATGCCTGCTTGCATACTGGGGTCCACACTAACTTATCTGGCCTGTTTTTCCTTGTCAGGTCTGTGAAGGGAGCAGTTATGTTACTATAATTGGGGACAAACTTTCTGTAGTACCCTGCTGTCTCTAAGAATGCCCTCACCTACTTTTTGGTAACAGGGGCAGGCTGTGCCTGAATAGCTTACACTTTGGCAGGTTCTAGCCTGATCCTACCACTCCCCACTCTATGTCCCAGGTAGGAGACCCCTGCCATACCCACCTGACATTTGCTGTGCTTAATGGTCAACCCTGCCCTCTGTAGTCTGCCCAGCACCTCCCGGACATGCTGACGGTGCTCTTGCCAGGAATGGCTTTTGAAGGCAATATCATGTAGGTAAGCAAGACAAAATCTCCTGCTACTGCTAGGATACAATCTACCAACCTCTGGAAAGTCACTGGGGCATTTTTCATCCCAAAGAGCATCTTCCTGAACTCATACAAGCCAAAAAGAGTTACAAAGGCTGACCTGTCTCTAGCACTGGGAGTCAAGGGCACCTGCCAGTAACCCTTCGGAAGATCAGTGTAGATAAGCTAATTAGCCCCACCCAGATGCTCTAGGGCTTCATCTGTCCTAAGCATGGGGTAAGCATCTGACTCTGTGTGACTATTGAATTTTCTGATATCTACACAGAACCCAGTGCTGCCATCCTTCTTTCATACCAGCACCAGTGGGGAGGCCCAGGGAATGCTGGACTCCTGAATTACTCCTATTTCCAACATTCCCTGTATCTCCTCCCTCAGAGTCTGTTTGATTCTCTCAGGCACCCTATAAAGGGCCTGCTTAATAGTGCTTTGGGGTCCTGTATCCACATGGTGCTGCACCAGGTATGTGCACACTGGTTTCCCAGTGAACATGCCGCCAAACTCTTGTAACACTGCTTGGATTTCTCGAACCTGGGAAGAGGATAGCTGCTGTGACATTGCTACCCCTTCCACTGAGGTGTCAGTCAAAGCCTAACTGAGATCAGTCACCAGATCCCCCTCAGACTCCTCCTGCAAACCTCTGCAAATACACAGCACAAGGGCCTCCTTATCTTGGTAAGGTTTCATCATGTAAACATGGTACAATCTGTGCCCCTGCCTCCTGCCTAGCAGTTCTACCATGTAGTTAAAATCACTGACCTTCCTTACCACCTTATAGGGTCCCTTCCAAGCTGCCTGCAGCTTGTTGTGTCTGACAGGAATGAGAACCATTACCTGTTGCCCTACAGCATACTCTTTAGCTCAAGCATTCATGTCATACCAGACCTTTTTCTGCTGTTGGGCTTCTGCCAGGTGCCCCTGGGCCAAGCCCATGTGTTTCCTGAGCCTTGTCCTGAGGTTTAGGACAAATGCCACAGCATACTCCTTGTGGGACTCACACTCACCATCCCACTCATCTTGACTCAAATCTACAGTTCCCCTCACCCTATGCCCATAAAGCAACTCAAAGGGTAAAAACCTGTAAATTCCTGTGGAATTTCTCTGTAAGCAAGCAACAGATGGGGCAGATGTTTGACCCACTCCCTTGTGAACTGATCTGCAAATGCCCGTAGCATCATCTTGAGTGTAGGGTTTAACATCTCAACAAGACCATTAGTCTGGGGATGGTAAGGGGTGGTCTTTAGGTGCTTCACCCCACAGTACCTCCATAGACAAGCCAGCAGGTCTGACGTGAAATTGGCACCTCTGTTGGTCAGTATTTTTTTTGTAAAACCTACTCTGCTGAAATTCTCTAACAAAGCATTTGACACCTTTTCTGTCTTGATAGAGGACAGAGCCAATGTCTTAGGGTATCTGGTAGTATAATCTACTACCACTAGGATACATTTTTTCCCTGTGGCACTTAGGGTATTCAGAGGCCCCACAATATCCATAGCTACCCTCTGAAATGGCTCTTCAATCACAGGCAAAAACATCAAAGGAGCTTTCACCTTTTCTCTTGCCTTGCTTACCTTTTGGTACTGCTCATAGGTCCTGCAGTACCCTGTTACATCCCTAGAAATCCCAGGCCAATAAAAGTTCTGCATAATACATCTCTTTGTATGTGTTATGCCCATATGACCTGCAAAGGGAATATCATGGGTTATGGCTAGAAGTGCGAGTTGGTAGGCTCTGGGCACTACCAGCTGCTGTTTTCTCTCCCCCTCTAGCCATCACTCAGGGGTCCACTCTCTACACAGTAGCCCCTTGTCCCAGTATACAGATTCCCCCTTTCCTTGAGAATTGGGTGCCTCACTAGCTACCTCACTCAGGCCTTTTCATGTAGATTCTGAGAGCTATGACTGTCTCAACTCTCTCTTTGTAACTCTTCCCAGCACCCCTTCCACAGGAAGTCTGGTATCCTCTAACAGCGATACCTCACTGTCAGCCTAGGTACTACTACTCACCTCTGCCCTTGCAGTCACTCTGTCCAATGGAACATCAGTACCCACAAGTAGCTGTGGCTCACCTTCAGTCTTACTATTATACAGCAGCTCCCTCCCTGAAGTAACCACCTCACCAGTCCTGGCTGCAAGTGTGCTGTCTGCCTGGGTCTCCTCCAGGCTACCAGACATACATGCTTGTCTCCAAGCCTGACTGTGTGCAACCACATGCACACATGGTACTGCATTATCAAAATCATTCCCTCTCAGGACATCTGCAGGAATATCCCCAAACACACCTACTTAATGGCTTCCTTTTCCACCCTCTCAGTAAAGGTGAACTCTAGCCAAATGTATATGGAATGGGGTCCCTACTAAAGCTCTCACTGGAGTAGGCTGTCCAGGCAAGTAGTTCTCCTATGTACCCATTTCAGGCTTCACAATGGTTAGCTCAGAGGCTGTTTCTCACTTAGCAATGGCCTCTTTCTCATTCGCTAAGATAGGATATAAACTCTTGTGGTAGTTTGGTACCCTTGCTATTTTCAGACAACCTACTGTTGGCATTTTGTCATTCCCACTTACTGGATCTCCCATCCTTTGTTCCCCAACTTGCCTGCATGGACATCTATATGCTACATGGCCCCACTGGTTGCATTTAAAACATTTAACCCTTGGTCCTGGATGTGTACCTGGACTACTGGCTTCCCCTGCTACTGACTGACTCTGTTGGGACAGTCTGGGCTGGCCACCATGGGTTCCCATAGATCCTTGAGCAGCACTGAGTGACCCTTTCCTGTGCAGTGGTGCCCTGCTTCCTAGACATATGTCTTCCTTCTTCCCCAGCTCATCTGCAGTATTACGTTGTCTATCTAGCCAACCAGATTTTCATGTCCTCAGGCAAAGTGCTAAGGGCTTGTTCCCTCACCAAAAGGTCTGCCAGCCCTTCATAAGGGATGACCTGACATCCACTCACCCACCTATGAAAATAAATGCTTAGTTCAGCAATATAGTCACATAGACTTTCTTCTGCCTTGTGTCTATGCTCACAAAACTTTTTTTTTTCTATCAGCTTCAGGTGTTAACTTAAAGCTTTCTGAAAGACAGTTCTTTACAGCATTATAATTTAAACAATCAGTATTAGACAATTTAGAAATAACAGTTACAATTTTACCATGGAGTAAGGCGGGTCAGGAACCATACCCAGAGCACCTGGTCAGTGTTATACTGTTTACATACCCTCTCAAACATATGAATGAAATTATCCAAATTATCACCCTCTGTAAATTGTGGAAAAAATGTATTAACCTTTGTTACTTCTGGGGTTCAGTTGCTCCCTTCCCCATTACCTCCATGACTCTGGTGAAGAGCCATCATCTCCTTTTCATGTTGCCTCTGCCTCTCATTCTCCTCAGCTCTTCCAGGCATTGCAGTTTTTCATTTTCCTCAGCCTTCAGACATTGCAGTTTCTCATTTTCCTCAGTCTCTAAATGTTTCAGTCTCTCTGCTGCTGCCTCTGTTTACAAACACTTGACCTTCAGCTCAAGTCTCTTTAATTCCAGATGGATTTTTAAGTCCTCTGTGGAAAGGTTGAGCTGTCCATTTTCTGAGAGTTGTACATCTTCAACGCCAATCTGATTGTTGTCCTGGTTGCTATCCTGTGATGCAGCTGTGACTAAAGCTGCAATAATTTTTGCCTTAGTCAGGTTGGCATGCACCAGTCCTTTAGCTCATCTCAGCCAACTGGCTCTTTGTCAGCTTGTCATTCTCCTCTGCTGGCATGCTTGCCTGCTCTCCCTGACTAACCAAGCTACCAAAAATAAATAATTGTGATATGAAACTCTGAATTTTCACTGTGTGGCTGATTGGGAGTACAAACACCTTCAATGGCCACTGTACACAGGCTACATGAACTCAATATCCACACCACTACAAGCCAATTAATATGTGATGTGGCTATCTCACCACTCTCAACCAATTAATATGTGATATGGATATCCCACCACTGCCAACCAATTAATATGTGATGCCCCAGCACTGGCCCAATAATTAATGACTCTCAGTCCTCACTACTAGAACCAGTGGGGAACATACACATTGGGAAGATGACAAGTAGACACACAATAAAGTACTGTACAGTTTCCCTTAAGAACACACAGAGATCACAGTCAGTGTAGGGCTGGTTTCTCCCTCTTTCTCCAGATCCCCAATAAGACTCCCCACTGGCACAGCTATAGGGTTGAGATCTCAGATGAGTGGCTAAGCTAAGACCTCCAGCACCCTCTATGTCGACCCAGTCCTGTGTGTCTCTGCCAAGTATCTGACACACACACACACACACACACACACACACACACACACACACACACACACACACACACACACACACACACACACACACACACACACACACACACTCACCCTGGGAAAGGCTGGCACAGGTTTACTAGCTATGCTCTCTTTTGCCCAGACTATAAGGTAGTTCCATCTGCCACCAGCCATCCTTATCAGATTCTAAAACGCCCTTACCAAGGGTGTCCAATCTGACTCTGTAATGTTACTATTAATCCAAATGGTAGTCTTGACCAAGCACCAGGCTATTAGGAGTGGCCTGTATAGTGTTATCAAATAGATATGCAAATGCTTTAAGAGCTTAAATATGTCTCAGAAATATCAGCCACAAAGATACGTTTAAATACATTTAATAATCAATAACAAAAGAACAAGACAATACTCAGTAACTCAACACAGTGACTTCAGAGTTCAAAATCACAGGGAATATTTTAAAACAGCATTGCAAAAAAGTCTCAAATAAATACAGAAAACATCTAACCTAATCTTTACTATATTCCTATCTATATTTAAAAGAGATACTATTCCCTGAATCATACTTCCAGACAAGCAAGTGCAGATGATGATGATCAGTGGATATTCTTGCTAGGTCCAAGACAAAATACAAGATGCACAGTCTTTCTCTGAGAGAGTTCTTAAATTATTATCATATTTTACTGCTGGGGTAGCCTGGATAGCATCACTTTTTGTCACCTGACTTCAGTTCCCAGGCTAAAGAGAAACTTAACAGAATTTTAACATCTCTGTGTTAAAAATACTTATCTCTCAGAACAGTGCAGCTGCTAGGAAGTCATAAAGCAATAAAACACATTTAATATTTTAAACATAGTAACTACTTCTCTCCAAGACAATAGAACAGGTTAGTGAGAAATGCTTTACTTTGTATTAACCATATACTAAGAGATTCATGGGAATTTTTGTCGAGACTTAAAAATGATTATTATACTAACAATTGTAGTTTTTCTTCTATTGATGTTACAGATCTTTTCACATCTATCCCACATGAAGAGGGTTTGAACCTCTTTTATGAAGTCCTGGTTGAAAAGAAGAAGTTATGTGGTTCTGTGATTAATTTTGTAATGGTACTCATGGAAATAATTTTGAAAAAGAGGAGTAGCAATGGGCACAAGTTGTGCCCCACTCTTTGCTAACTTGGTTATGTACAGCTGGGAGAAGAAACCCATCCTAGGAAGTAGTTACAGTAACCATTGGTTGTGTTACTTGAGATTTGTGGATGACATCTTTATTCTGTGGAACAACACAGAGAAGCAAGTGGAATTTAGTCAGTGTATTAATAGCATTAAATGACTACTGTTCTCTTATGCCCATTCGTAAACATCAGGCTTTGGTTTTATAATGGTTCCAAGAGTTGAAGTTTTTTCTTTAAATTTTTATTGTATTGGTTTTATCATGATGTGATTGGTGGATAATTAATGTATTATTTAATTGACATGACTTTTTAAATTAGACAGTTCTGAAGAAGTCCTAATGTTCAGGATGAAAGTGCTTGACTGGTTTCTTTTACTGTGGAATAAATTTCTATTATTTATCAGTGCAGCTCCGTACAACATGTTTCTTTCAATTACAAGCTACCGAGTGCAGTTTATCTCTCTCAAAACAGTTTTGTGCTTACCAGCAGCAGGAGCATATCGTCTTCCAATTCATGATGGTCCTGAAAAAAGTTGAGGGGGAGTTAATGGCAACAGCACAGCATGTTATAGTATAACAGGGATAGTATGTCCAAATATCTCAGATTTACAGTAGCAGCTATGTTAACAGTTAAGTGGGCCACAATCTCTACATGAGCTTAAAACTGCAGCTAACCTCCTTTCCCCAGAGTAAAACACCAGACATTCATGTAAAACCATGTACACCTTGACACACTGAATGCAACAGTGTTCCAATGCTGATCTAACTAAGAAGACCTGGATGCTCCTCTTTCGAGGAATTGTTGGCACCCAACTCCACAACATATTGGCTGATGGATGCCTGGGACCTGTCATCCTGTGTTGCATGGTTTGTCAGGAATTCTTCTGTGGCTGCAAGAGGTTGTTCTGTTGCAGGCCCACCACCAGTGACTTCACCCTCCCTAGCCACATCAGCTGCAGGTCTGCATGCAGCATGTATCATATCTGTGGCATTGTGTCACACCAGCTCATATGTAGAATTCTGGTGACCCACAGCATTAATGTTATGCACTAGTTCTTCTCACAAGTCTGCATGCTCTTGCTTATTTACCCTCCCTCTGGACAGCATAACTCGGTAGTTTAGGCACAATGATGAGGTCATTTTCTGCCTCAGTAAATGGTGCTCTGTGTCATGCATGCATGATATCTCCTGCAAGACAAATAAATGAGAACACATGTCAGTATCTCATATGTGGGAGTACAGTATATAGAGGCACACCAATAAAGGAAGGCTATCAGTATTCACTGCTTGATTACACATCTCATACTCAACAGCTTATCAAACACACAGAGAGTGTGGATGTAACTGGGATAGTTGCAATAGTTACCTATTCCTGTTTGTGCCATGACAGATACTCATGTATGATCACACACCCAACAAAGGAGTCCACTGTAGTGTGTCCATAGCAGGAACCCACCTCCATATAATATGTAAAATCAACAGTGCCAACCAAATAGCTGTGTATTATTACAACTGCTATCAAAGGCAGCATCCAGGAGACTTGTGTATCTAGTTAACACACAGCATTATGCCTTTGCTGTACTTTACATTCTCTGTAGGTGTAACACAGCTGGAGATCAATGGCATGTCATCAGTACAGTTCTAAGAAAGGCTTACTGATGTAATCCTCATTCCCCCTAAGTATATTCAAACATATGCATCATATTGGAAACAAAATGGTTACATATCTGACGGAGTACAATACTCCTCTGTTGAAAGATACTGCTATATAAGTACTGTGTCAACAAGTTAACCATACAAACTAACTCTCATAACCAATGATTCCCCTAGCTAGAAGTTTGCTTTTTTAAGATGGTTCTCATTAGCAGGTGATTGCCTCTGAACCAGTCTGTGGTTCAGAAATGCTACTCGCAGCCTACACAGCTGATTTGCAGTGTAATCAGCTAATCTGATGCAAACACTCAACCACATATAAGGCCTCAATGTTGATTCCATCCCCTTTCTCATATGTTGGGGTGGAGATTACTGAGGTAAAGATATTACATCAGCAAAGAGAGAATGTTTGTAGCAGCAACGTTTTACATACAGATGTGTGTGCTAAAGGCTGAAGCTGCTGCTGCTGCTGCTGCTGCTGCTGCTGCGGGCAATAGGCATAGTCAGGGAGGCTGGAGAATGTGCAAGGTAACAACAAAGAGTAACTGTGGGACCTGTGGCAGCCTTGGTGTACAGCATGAGCCAGATTGAAGGAACCCATCCCACTGAAAATTAGGGTATGTGTTTAAGGTAAGTATGTTAGCCAAAGGTATCATTAACAGAGTAAAAGGCAACATGCTCTGTATGTCCCAGAACAAGGTAGGAGTACATTGACCATTATGTCAACCAGTTGGACAACTACCAAGTCATGTGTTATCTCATGGTAGTTATCTGGAACATGTGTGCTGGCAATCCTTGCTTCTAGCACAGCCTCCATATATGTATGTTACTTGTGCAGTTGTGGTTGTCTGTAATATCAGTAGCAAGTCATTGTGAGCTGCAGTCTGATATTGTAGGGCCACATTTGAATTACATACTTCAAAATCCTCTGAGAATTCATACTAATGCATCACCTGACATTCTATGCACGTTCTAGTGTTGTAATAGGAATAGTTGAAATGTGGTCATATCTGTAGGCCTTTGACTTCCATTATTTGGAAGCATACATTCTATCTGTACTGCTTTGGGTTGAGGGATATATGATGAGTCATTCATACGTATCAGAAATTATAATGGTGATGCACACATACATGTATTTTAAATGCTAGACACAGCTGTATTTGAACCCAGGACAGTGTGGACCAAAAATTAATGCTTTCAAACCATTTAACAGATTGAGCTACAGAATTACTGTTATAACAGGTGTATTTTTACATGTTGTAGATACAATTTCAGACTTACCTGCTGTTACATACCTCACTTGCAATAATTATTGTGTGTATGGCTCTACAGTGATGTATTTCTCTACCAGAGTCCTAGTTAACTCCTATTTTTCCATTAATCCTTTAGCAGTTTATTTTTACATGTTGCAGATATAATTGCACACTTACCTGCTGTTACATAGTTTACTTCCATTTATTATTATGTGTATGGCTTTATAGTGATGCATTTCTCTCCCAGAGTCCAAGTTAAATTAGTGTTTTTCCATTAATCTTATAGCAGATTTGGGTGATGCGGTGAGATGCACAAAATCGCATGAACATGCTTAATGCTGAAAAAATGACAATTACTATATTTTGCTTAAAACACCTGTTCTAATTAACTGGCTGTGTGGCTTGGCAGGTTGATGCACTGCTCTTCAAGTGAAATAGTAGTGGATTCAAAACAGGGCACAGTTGTACATTTTGAACATGATTATTATGCTTTTAAATACATATAATAATACACCACGATTTAGCATCACTTAGTGATGCTGTACATAGCACAGCATCACGTAAAAATTCTTTAAAGAAAATAATAATTTGGGAGATAGGACAGTGGTGAAATGAGGTGCAAGCAGGGTGGAAAACATAGTGAAATGCAGATAGGTATGTGCAGGAAGGGTGCAGGAAAGAATGATAGTTATCCATTTCTTCAATGGTAACAGCTGTGCACTTTAAAATATTTTTATATGAATTTGGACTCTCACTCCCAGAGAGAGGGTTAACAATGACATGTGTGTTGTCAAGCCATTTGGACAAAATTAAGTGTGTCCAGGGGAGAAGCATGTAAATGGAGACCTATGTATGGGACAATATTTTTTTATTTTGGAACAGGTGTCCCTTTTTTTTTTTATGGAGAGAGTGGAATGTTAGGGAATGGATACAGGTATGTATGGGAATGGTATGTTGGGAAGGTGAGGAAGTTTTTGCAGACAGGCAAGACAGACAAGATAGCAGACAGGGTTGGTGTGGGACACAAGAAAGGGGTGAACACCTTGGTTGGGTAGGGAGTTGTGGAACTGGACTGTTATTAGTGCACCTTCACTGCACCTATGGATGCAGTTGTCGATTCTGCTGCCTGGGGCAAGACTGCCCCACCAGAATGGACAGCATGCTCTCCATCTGGCGTAGGTGTGCACCAACAATTTGGTGCACAAGCCTATTCCCTATACCTGGCAGTTGGTCTTGGGTGAAGAAAGCACCCCCTCCATCTCCCAGAGGAAGGACCAGCCCAAGCCTGTGGGGTTGAAGTACCCAATGGAGTAGGTAGTGTAGAGGCAGTAGATGGGGTGCCACCAGGTTACAGCCCAGATGTGCTGGACCCCGGTGCCTTGGCTGAGGGAGCCAAGGTAGGTGGAGCACCGTGAAATATAAACATAAAGGAAAAATAAACATAACCCAAACAAATGTAATTAATAACATAAAAGAAAACAATAAGGAGTAATGGAAAAAATTGAAAATAATATAATGAGGAACAGAACAATAAATAATGTAAATAAAAGTTTCTAACAGTAAAGCAATATTAAGTTATACATAAGGCCAGCATTAGAGGTAATAACAAGTTATGTGATAATATCAAATGATAATACTAAATATTTGGATTAAATAAATAAAAGAAGAGAATGGGTTGGGTGAGAGAAAAAAGAACAGTAATAACTTCACAATAATAGAACTAAACAGACTACAACAACATACTTCTAGATATGTTAGATTTCACTGGAGAGACCACTGACTGCTAAGCTGTTTATTATTTGAAATACTACCCTGTTCCTTATACACACATATTATAATAAAGATCATAATGCATCCAGCAATCATTCAGTTTTGTTTATATTGTATACATGATGTTCCACATACATGCCTTTCAGCCTCTTAGCATGGGACATTATGGTCCAAGCCATACATAATGGTGGTACAAATGCACAATGACAGGAAATATTCTTACATAGTGTGCTCACACAATAGTAGCAAGCTGTTCTGATAAAATATTTACCATTAAATTGCATTTTGAGTTATGTCTTATATCAGCAAATCAGAGGGCCAGACATATGAGGCAATATTTAGTATATTTTGCAAAAATTATGAGAGTTGAGAGGTACAGTATGCTCATGTACACTGATTGAACTTGACAGCTGGACATTTTTCAGTTGACTGATGTCGGATTAGAACCCACAAGCAGTGACTACAGGAATACTGAACATTTTATTTGAAAAGATTAATTATCAGAGCACCGTCTCCTTTTACACTTTATTGATTCATGTTTTGTTTTTTTCAGATCTCGCATTTACGCAGATGCATAGCTGTGTAGGAGTTTTGTTAACTTACATGTTTACCCTATTCATTTATTGACTGCAACCTACAACATATACTGTCTCCTTTTACACTTTATTGCTTCATGTTGTTTCAAATCTTGCACATCGATAGCTGTGTAGGACTTCTTCTAACTTACACATTTACCCTCTTCATTTATTGAGTGCAATCTACAGCATATTTCAGACAATGAGCAGACCACAGCACCGACTCTTAATCTGGGTAGACCACAACATTAACTAATCATTGTAAGCTATGCTACACAGTATTGCATGCTTAATTGCTTTATTTTCCTTTACCAGTTGAGATATGCACTGACACATTAATAAAAGTATATGATGTCTTAAGTATTTCATACATGACTGTTAATATAGCAATATCTGTATTTACTTTAATTTATTATTAAGTTATGGACTAAGTTATTACTTTATTAATTTTCTTACATACCATGCACTTGCCTTATCCTTGCCAAACACCTTGCATGAGAAATTACCCTATCTTCTGCAGCTGTGGTAAGAGAAGGAAAGCATTATGCATACCAGTTTTGCACAGATTCAGCTTGTATATTTATAAATTACTAGAAAGCATACTTACATATGTCTGGGGTGTGCCCATCCCTTGCTTCTTCGATCCAGGTATCCAAGGTTCCCCTCTTCGTATGATACATGGCATCATAATAGTTATGACCCTGCTCACCAGTGTGGGGTATACCAGTTGCACTGGTTAGGCTCTGGCCAAACTGTCTGAGGCCTCAGACTTACACTCTGAGCCCCAGTAGTCACCCTGCAGCATCCGGGGTCCATAGCATTCTACCAGGACTCCAAAGAAAACCCTGGACTCCTGCACACCCCATCTTAGTGCCCTAAAGCCCACACCATCTCCTATGACATCAGCCATACCCACAGTCAAGGTCAGGCTTCAAGGAATAATGTGTAATTATCACCTAGTAGCCCTTAAATAGGCTGCATTCCCACCCTTGCATGTCATACTGTAACTTTCAAAAACACACTGTGTAGCTTAGCATTGAGCAAACTTGCACAGCCCATGTTTAAGTGAAGCTTAGCAATGTGCAAATAGGAAAAGACCATTGCCCATGTGCAACTGCTGCTTAGCATCGTACAGCTTTTCTAAATGTAACAATTATTTAAAGTCAACTGATGTTTCAGTCACCTGACACGGTTTCACAGCAGTATATGTAAGATGTATTACTGCCCAGGACTTACTACACTGTAGGTCATGACTCAACCTATCTAGCCACTGGGACAATGAAGGAAACTTGTATATCTTCTGATATATTATGAAGTTCCCTGTAAGCATAGTGTAGCTTTGCTCTACGGGTTTGCGCATTGCTAGGTACTGCAGAACTACTACAATGGAAAGCATCCGATTTCTATTTTCATCTGTCTAGCAAATGTTTAATGCATAAGTACTCTGAGCTATGTATAGTTAAATAATGGGGCATATTGCAGAAACAAGCACATCAAAATAAAAAAAAAAATGAAATTGAACACATCCAGTTTCTATTTTTAGATAAAATCCAAATGTACAAGGGGAGGTAACAAAGAAAAAAACAGCAAGCTCCACAAAATAGCGTACCTGAAGTTTATTTGTCCGCTTTCATCAAACAACTTCTTCAGAATAGTTCAACAATAAAAAATCTCAATCTTAAATACACTAGCTAATAATGCAATAAAACAATTAAGCACATTTGCATATTTAATAGGGTTAAGTCATAATTAAAATATGAATGAAAAAACACGTTATGTAAAAAGGGAAGCTACCTCAACCTTGTTGTTAACACTTAACTTACGATGTTTCAAAAAACATTTAAGATTAATAAATTAATTTAAACCTGGTATCTTGTCTGATTTCAACCTAATTTGCCAAATGGTTTCTCTTTGCTCTAAAAAGTTTTTAAAATCACCTTCCCTCATATCAATGGAACATACTTCTAATACAGAAAAAGAAAATTTTTTAAAAAAACAACAAACAGAAGAATGCTTATATAAAGCATTTGTGCCATCATTGTTTTTTATAGCATACAGATGCTCTTTAATATGTGTGCTTAATCTCCTAGCGGTCATTCCCACGTAAAATGCCGGACAAGTGGAACATAAAGCTATATAAACAACACCACTGGTGTTACAGTTTACAAAGCCAGGTACTTCAAATGTTCTGTCAACAGTGGTGACCGCTATGTAAGGTCCCGTGGAAATGAACCTGCAGACTTTGCACTGATGACAACAATGCATGCCTTTTTTATTAGTAACAAGCGAATTGATTATAGGCTTCCTGTTTTCTAAAATTCTTTTGACATTATGACTATTACGAAAAACAAATTGTGGCTTAGTGCCTACTATTTGATGAATTTCAGAAATACCATGAATAATTCTCCAATTTCTCTCAAGTATGGATCTAATATGAAAACTGTCACTATTCATCTCGAGAACAAATCAAATTAGGATCAATGTGGTAGATAGACTTTTCACCAAAACAACTGTTCTTGTTATCAAATGATGTAGTTAAAATAGTCGGATAGTTACTAACACATTTGCTAAGAATCTCATTACCAATGCTATCTAAAATCCTTTCATCATAACCTCTTTGTGAAAACAATGCAGTTATAAACATAAATTCTTCAACCAAATCAGAGTCTTTAGTGGTCATACGACATGCCCTGATGAATTGACCTCTAGGTATATTTTTAACTGTATGTCTAGGATGACTACTAGAAAAATGTAAATAACCATTGGTAAAAGTTTTCTTGCGATGGATACGACTATGGAACTTGTGGTCAGACTGGTCCCACCACAAGTAAACATCCAAAAAGTTAACCCCCAAACCTACATCACCTTTGGTGAACCTAAGAAAACTGGGAAGTGAATTAACTTCCATAATAAAGTTCTCAACTGTGTCGGAATTTCCCTCAAGAACAAAAATCAAATCATCAATAAACCTGCAAAAAAATTACATTTTGAATTTCTCCTTTAACAAAGGAATAAATTCAAACTCCCACCACGCCATGACTAAATTGGCATAGGCAGGGGCAGCTGGAGAACCCATTGCAACACCTCTTTTCTGCTTATAATAAGTTTTATCAAACAGAAAAAAATTATTATGTAAAATGAGTTCAATGAACATACAAATGGTGTTGATCATGTTGACAGAAAAACAATTCTTCCTACATAAAAAATTCCTAACTGATTCAACACCGTCGTCGTGAGGGATACTGGTGTATAAGGACACCACATCAATGGTAAATATGATGTGCCGCTGAGAATCAAAAACAGAGGTTTCAAAAAAACTTTTTAGTTTACTTAAAAAATGCCAAGAGTCCTTGACAAAGGAAGCCTCATTGACAAGTAAAGAACCCAAAACCGAATCAACAACCAAGGACACCCCTTCAGTGATGGAATGTGGTGAAGAAACTATTGGCCTCAAAGGCGGATTGTTCAAACCTTTATGAGTTTTTGGGATGCCAAAAATTACACCAATTTTGGGTTGTGAAACTACACAAAAATCATATAAATCTGGAGCAATATCACCTGACATAAAAACTTCATACAAGTGAGAATGTATAAAATGAAAGTGTTTATGTATGTCATATAAAGAAATTTGTTCATATTCATGAACGTTATTTAAAATTTCTAACATACTACTTTTATATCTATCCTGTCCCATAATAACAATATTGGCTCCCTTATCACTTTTCATAAATCTAAACTGAGTAGTCAAAGCTTGCAATTCAAATAATGCCCTTCTCTCCTGTACTGTCAGGTTGTGATGAATATAAATGTTGTCCTTCAGTAAATTATCAACATCCTGAATACAAAGCTCTTCGAAAACTTTTATAGTATGATGCAACCTGGGGGTGACAGTGGGAGTTCTATTTTTAGATGTCTAGTGGATGCCTTATGCATGTGTGGGCAGTGCTAAGCATAGCTAAATAACATGGAGCATCACACGAAGAAGCACATAAAAAAAAAAATTAAACTGAGTGCATCCAGTTTCCATTTTTAGATGTCTAGCGGATGTCTGATGTATAGGTGTGCAAAGCTAAGCATAGTTAAATAATGCACTGCACCATGCAAACAGGCACATAAACATAAAAAAATAAAGTAAATCCAATTTACTGAAATAAAACATCTTGTAGATCTTTAGGTCATGTTTAACAGGCCACAAGGTATGTGGCTGTGCCGTCATTCTTACATGGATTCAGCATCCATGTTGTTGTGACCTCCCTTAGGTGTGCACCATAATTAATATATATGGCGAGCTGCCGAGGGAGAACCATGGCGCTGTACATGGATGCATTCTGTGTAAGCTCTACATGGAGCCTATATGGACTTTATTGAATCCTGGGGTTAGTTTATTTATAGCACATGCACATTGTGCAGCATTTCATTATGTAGCCCATGTTACACTGATGCAGAACAAGTTTCAGTCATTTGGTAAACAAACAGTTATGTGTATGTATAGTAGTCAACATTTTAACACATCCAACATTTTAATAACACTTTTTTTCTATTTATATGTTTTTCCTCCTTGAATTACATAAGTGGTTTTGCTAGTCATACATTTTAAAGGCTTTGGAGCAGAGTAACAAATGCTAGAAGTTTATCCAATTGCTGGATATGGCAGGATTATTTGCTAATTGGTTGCTATTAAAAACATGTATAAAGCATCACAGATAGGGTTCAAGAAGCAGAGCAAGGAATAAAGCAAATGCATACCTCTCCCAGGAAGAAGCTTCATTTTGTTATTGTTTGTATCACCTCACAGTTTAAAATTAAGCAGCTGCTTATTCATTTCATGGTTTGTGAAATAAGTAAATGTATTTAATTACAAGAAATGTTATGTCATTACAAAAAAACAGAAACTGAAAAGCAGCTATTGAATTACAACAAAATCTAAAGACAGCAGGAATGCTGCATAGGAGAAGATATAATTTCTTTTTTTTTTATATTACCACAATTTGTTTTCTTTTCATAATGTTTTTCTGTTAATGGTAAGTGCATATGATACTGTCAAATTATAAATCTAAAAAGAGGGTTTCAATGTGTATTTAAGACCCAATGCATCTTAAGATGGCAAATGTTTACTCAACTACTTTAACATATCAGCAAACAGAAAAGAAAGCAGTCTCTTCCCCCTGTTTACAGTTAGGGCTTTTATCACCCATCTTAAATATTTTAATCTTACCAAAAACAGACAAACATAGTAGTTTCATGCTAATACCTTTATAAAGATGTTGTATGCATTTTGTTTGATAACTGGCTCCGTCATGCCCTGGCACTGCATGAGTAATTTCACAAAAGCACTGAATAATCTAATCACCTGCCTGTTTATAATTCTATGACTTTGATGTCTCACATAGAGGATTATGATCGAGTCTCACACTGCTATCATATTATTATGCTTCACATATGTTATATTATTATGCATTCTTGACATGGATGCCAAGAAATTCACCTCAAGAGCAAAGCTCAAGAGGTGAAACATGGCATCAATGTTGAGAACGCATAAAAGATACAGCTGGAGACCCAATCAGAATTCTTGCAGTGCATGGGGCTTTATCTCTTCCTTGTATACAGAGAGAAAAAAAAACACAGTACTTTACTGGCTTTGAAATCTGGTAAAGCCCTTAGCAAACAATGGCAGTACTTCTTATCAGAGGTGATTTAATGCAAGAGATGTTATTATCTACAGCAATGCTTGATATTATCAGCATTTAAAACGGTACTTAAGTGCTAATAACAGGTCTGGCAAGCTTAAATAAGTTATCTTATTTCAATATTGGAACATAATCACAGTGCTCCATGCACTATAAAACAGTTAACCAAGGGCTAAAGCACTGCTTCTACAAATTATGTAGTACATGTGTTATTACTTGCATTTTCCAATGACATATTAATGCTAGCAAAGTTCATCATGATGAAATACTTACAGATAAATAAACAGACCCACATTCCAACTTACTGCTCCCTTTAACCTTGTTTTTGCATTAATGGCTAAGGAGAGTTTGAAAATCACAAGCCTGTTTGAAAGTGTCTGAAGATATAGACTATCAGAGAAATTTAATAAAGCTTACATGATAATTTTTACTGTGTGCACAGGCCGTGAAAGGTTTTAGATTCAGTAAACTTTGCATACCGGAATGCAACAGCACATACTCACATGCAAATACAGAAACTTTAGCGGCATGCCAGTTACAACATAAATAGCTGAATTTTATGCTAATGAAACAAATCAACATGGTGGAGTGATTCAACATCCTCTAAAGCAACCATGTAAACTCCGCATTCATGTTGCCCATATATTCTAAAACTTTCCAAATACAGCCACAGAAAGGAGTCTACATGGAAACAAGAGCAAGTAAAAACTCTTATATTTTTACAGAACTGCCCTTAACATGTAATACCACACATATTCTGACCTAATTACATACTGTTAAAGCTAGAAAATCAATGTAACAATCATAATAATTCTAAGTGCCATGAAATAAGTGCAGCTTCGCTCTGCCACTACAAATGAAGAATATATTTGTAAGTAATGCCGTCTGCTAAAATTCTGGGCTGTCAGCATAGTGAAGATGTAAATGGAGTCAAAACTCATTACAATGGTTGAATCTCAAAAAAGAGTAACCATGTAGGGATGTTCACTTCACATAAGCACTTCTACAGTGTTTGTGTTGAATGCATGACAACAGTGAAAACTAACATCAGGGGCGTGTCAGGTTACATTTGCAAAGGAGAACATGTAAGGCAATAGAGGGTGAAAGTACTGCAAGCAGTGCACAGTTCACAAGTTCTGTGTCATCTTCATTATTTGTTTGGTAAAATGTGTGGTCTCTGTCCGGTTTTCCTTTTTTTTTTTTTTTACTTTGCCATTGTTTGCACAATACGGTGCTTAGTGCAACCAAGAGAAATAGAGGAATGAATGGCAGGTTTCTCTATGTTGTTATGTAGCTATTCCTATGGCAACACATGTATGTATTGGGGCTAGAATATAGATGGTCCTGCGTTCATCTACAGGGTGTGCAACCTTTTCTTCACTTTTCCATGATGTCACAAGTATGGAGGAAATAGCAATTTTGCCTATGCCTATCTTATCTATGCGAACATGCACGGTGGAGCACGGAAGTGTGCATAGCACACTAATGAGCAAGTAACAGGTGTTTTTAATAGATGCTAGTTATAGCATAAGCAGGTGAATTGCATGTTAATCAACCAATCCAATGCAGTGAAGCTATTCAACAATGGAGCTATTCAACAATGTGTAAAGTATCCATGTAGCCTCCATAATGGTTTTTCCTTTATACTACAATACCACTGGAGTAAAGACAAGGAAATTTTAACTGACACAATGCTAGGGGATGCTGCAGCTATTCAACATCTGCATGTGGTGGATGCTGAAGCCACTGCTGCTGGTGCTGCAAAGAGTAGGACTAGGCCAAGAAAGAGAAGAGTGTTCAGGTCCAGAGTAACTTTCCAGGTGTTACATGTGCTGGAAATTGTACAATGCTACAGGGTGGATAAGGACACCTTACAAGAACTCTGTGACTTCTGACACCCTCAACTCAGAGCTCGAGCCAATGAGGGGAACCCATCCCAGTGGAAACTAAGGTATGTGTAGCCCTTAGAATATTAGTTACTGGTACCTTTCAAAGACCAACTGGGGACATGATGGGTGTTTCACAGGCATCAGCCTCCAGGATCCTCCACCACTTTCTGAATGCTATGCTGATACATACCAGTGAGCACATATTTTTTCCCATACATCTGAGGAGAGGGCCAGCAATATGGAACTGTTTTACCATGTAATGCACTACCCTGAAGTACTGGGTGCCATAGATTACACTCATATATATGTTAATGCACCATCTGGTGAGCAGGGTAGAATCTACATTAACCACAAGGAATACCACTCCATCAACTGCCAAGTCATGTGTAATGCCCAAGGAATTATTTTGAATGTATGTGCTGGCAACCCTGCAGTTATCATAACTCCCATATCTGACACAAATCACAGCTGTACCAGATGTTTTCTAGGTAGGACATCCCACAGTGCCATTTACTGGGGGATGTTGGCTATGCCCTGGTATCGTGGCTGATGACACCCATCAGAAGTGCACAAGCACACATGGAGGAATGCCACAATGAGGCACATGCTCAAACTAGAAACATCATACAGCATGTGTTTGGGCTTCTGAAGTCACATTTCTGGTGCCTAGATATATCTGCAGGAGCCCTGTAGTATAATCCATGCACATGTACCAAAATATTCACAGTATGTGCTATGCTCCACAGTCTGATCCTGCAGAAACATCTACAGCAGTATCTGCAAGGGGAAGGGACACATATCCCCCACCAATGCCTAAGTAACCACAGCCGCAGTCAGAGGATGACTCAGAGGAGAAACCCCCCAGCTGCTGTCCCTGTAAGCAGATGTATAGTACATTCACTGACTGCCTAGGGACATAATACCTTTCTCTTACTCCCATAATTATAATAAAATTGATGCCAGGCAAGTCATACAACCTTTACCCTCCCATGTATTAGCTGTGAACTGCTTGCATCAGATAAAGTCAGCCCTGAACTAAAGGTGTGTCAGCTGTTACATTTGCAAGGTAAGTCCTGAATCTAGATCCTATTTTTTAATAATATTATGGCATATTGTATTTCCTAACTTGGTACAGTAAGCAACTAAATAGTAGTGAGTTTGTACAGAAAGTACCTTAATATGAGACACCAAACACTTATTTTATTTATATTTGTCTATTAATAATTAGTAGGCCTCAGGTAGGAAAGATTCATACAGTCATACCTCTGACAAATTCTGATGTTCCCTGCATTGTCTTAGTTTAGCACCATACCTTTGTACTGAGAAATCATTAAAGACAGAAGTTAGAAAGTGATGATACACATTGCAGTTTCAGACTTCAGTCTTGTTTGTATTATAACAGTAACTGACCTTGGTCCCCCTCCCAAAAGAGGAGTGCACTCTTGTTCCTGCCATAGCAGTAACTCAGCTATGCTACTCTGAAAAGAAAAGTATATGCATGTTTGTGCCATCCAACCTGGACTTCATTTGTTGGCAACTGCATATCAGATTATTCCCAATTAATATCCTCTCACATGTTAAGGCCAATGATATAGAATGGCTTAAACACTGCATGTGTTAGATAACTGATGGATGATCAAGAAACACAGAAAGATAACACAGAACTGTACATTTGTAAGCATAATTAGGTTGTGTGATTACTAACTGCTCTATGTTCAAATATGGTAAAGAAAATGAAATGTACAAAACACAGCTGATGGCTTAGCACTGTACATTCTGATGCAGTTGGTTGTGTGAAGAATAACTTCATTTCACTGATGCAAAGCCATTTGTGTGGCAAAGAGGGTGATGGAACCCCCTGTCCCCATTTTCTGAAGCTGTATTAGCGTGCAAATTCAAATCCTGACATATGTAGAAATTTGTGATGTGTGCTATCAATTTTACTATGCTTTTACAAATTTTGCATATGTGTTTTAGTTTTAGTATCTTTATCTTCTCTTAATTCCACTTTTGTGAGATGCACCTCATCCTGAAAAATAGTTTGGCTAAGCTTATCTTGTTTGAGTGATGCTCAACACTGAGGAAACAGTGAAAAACCAGACTGCATAGAAAGCAGACACCCTAAAACTGAACACTGATACATTCAATTAATGTTCTTAGTCATCACGAATAGCCAGCCCGGAGTACAGATGGGACTGGTGTATAATAGCAAAGATTAGGAATCACCTCACGTTTGTGCACAGGGAATGTGCACAAACAGGTCTATCTTGCAAGCATGCAAACTTGACTAACCATTGAGTGAATCCAGTGCTTGTGGCATCATGGAATTTTATATATATGATATTTTATTATTGGTGTTTATTCTCTAGTTCCTTTGTATGACATAAAACTACTAAATATTGTAAACTAAGGATGCAATACAACTATATGTCATATATTTACGATACAGCCATTTGTCTATATTTACAATACATCAATTTACCCCCCCCCCCCGACCACCCCAAACAAGCCCTACAACTCTAGGTCCCATTACTTTTTCCATACATATATCAACCACAGTACAAAATGTTATAGATAATGTTCTGTGCTCACTCATAGACAGGGTCACTTGGTGGTACTCACAGTCTTGCTCTGCAAAACTCAAACAGTCAAGTATGCTCAGACGGGTACTTGTGTTGTTACACAGCTATGCTTCCAAACAGCCTACTGCTATTAGGCTAATAGCCTCAGATGACACTATAAAGCAATGCATCTTTGCAGGTCTCCCAACCTCTTATCTCCCATATGGCCTGTCAGTGTCATCTACTATAGGTTCACCTGCAGTCCTGTCAAAATCAGACTTGTGCCATGGTGCACATGGTGTCCTTAGATAGGTTAGGGTTCTATTTTCACTGCAGTCAATACACAGAAGAGTAGATGTGTGTATCTTACAGTTACCTCTCCAAGGGCATGGTTTGCCAGTTTTTTGAGACTTGCAAAAGCCTATACATTCATTTCATGCAGGTGTCCAAACCTCTTGTCTCCTACATAACCTGGCAATGTCATCTACTGTAAGTACACTTGCATGCCTGACAAAATCAGACTTTTGCTGTGGTGTGTGCATTAATTACTGTTTTCTGTATTGTGTATACTTAGGTTAGTGGTTCTATTCTCACTGCAATCAAATGGGGTGAGGGGTTGATGTTTGTGTTTGTGTGTATGTGTGTGTGTGTGCGTGTGTGTGTGTGTGTGTGTGTGAGCTGTTGCTGGACTTTACACTGAGCCTTTTACAGCAGCCTGTGGGACACTGTTATCTTGCCCTCAACAGATACTGCTGATGTCATCATCTATAAAGTGTTGTCTGGCACACTCCAAATTGAATTTCAGCTGTGGCACTTGTGTCAAGTACTCTGTTCTTTAGTCTGTGTACTTAGATTGATAGGGGTTCTATTCTCACTGCAGTTTAATGGGGGGTTGGTGTGTGTCTGTGTGTGTGTGTGTGTGTGTGTGTGTGTGTGTGTGTGTGTGTGCGTGCATGTGTGTGAGCTATTGCTGTATTTACAGTGAGCCTTTTATACCAGCCTGTGGGACACTGTTATCTTGTCCAGGACAGACACATGTCTGTTATTACTAGGTTATATAGGGAGCAAAAGAAGCTGCTGTCTACAAATACAAAAGTGAGAACCCAGAACTGGAAGACCACCCTGCTTAGCCTAAACAAGCAAATAAGACACCTTGTGAAATATCTTGCCCTAACCTTTATTTTATCTTTTTTTTTTAAGCAGAGCACGGTAGGCCTGGCCCATGGGATCCGCTTACTTCCACTCCACTGGCTATGGCAGGAAGACCCAACACATCTGAGCAGCAACCTGGTAGCACCCCTTGTGCTGCCCCTGCACTACCTGGCTCTTCGGGTGCTTCTGCTCTGGAGGACAGGCCTGTGGTTCCCTCTGGGAGCAGTGGCAGAGGGGGTGATTTTATCACCGGAGAAGAACTACCAGGGATGGTACATAGGATAGAGCACCGCAATGTGGGTGCACACTTATGGTGGATGGAGATACTGCTCTCCATCATTGTACTAAATAACACAAGGAGACATAGACATCAGACACTCCAGCCATCAGCACAGTAAGGTGACTGTGATAAAAGTCCAGTGGGTGTTAACTTACTTGCCGCAGATATACGCGTGTCCCTTCCTCAACATTTAATTAATTAAAATTAATTCTCAATGCTACCCAGCATGAAGTCCATGGATTTGTGAGGACCACACCTTTACCCCAACTATGGTGTTCACCCACCTCTTGTGTTCTTCATCATCCGTATGTCTTGACTTGTATGCCCTGTCTGTCAGCAATTGCTTCCTCAACCTGCCAACTTACCTGCCCCAGATATACCTGTGTCCCTTCCTCAACATTTGTCTCACTCTCCAAAAATAAATAAATACATGAATAAATAATAAAAAAGGGCATCTGTCCACCCCCCCAAAAAAAATGTCCTATGCATAGCTCTCCATGTGGCAAGCATGTCTACTTGACACACTCTATTTGGTCCAATTGGTTATACAACATGATTATGTCATTATCACCTCTCTCTCTGGAGGTAACAGTCCAAATTCAGCTAATCTTTTGTATATATGATCAGTTTTTCAGGGCACATTCTCAGTATAATAATATACCTAGTATATGTTATATATTCACAATACATACATATGTTATTCACCCCCGCATGCAATACAACCTAGTAATTTTTACACATATACATCAACCAAATTACAAAGTTTAATATATAATGTTGTGTGCTACCTCATGGACAGGGCAGTCAGTAGTACTGACAGCCTTGGCGTACTAAATTCAAACATCCAACTATGTTCAATAAGGGTACTTGTGTTTTTACACAACTAGGCTTCTACACACCTAGGACACACTATACAGTTAGGCTACTGGTTTCATATGAACCTATGAATGATGTGCCTATGCAGGCCTCACAACCTGTTTTCCCCCACATGGCCTGCTGATTTCATCTACCATAAGTTCACCTGCAGCCATGTAAAAGTCAGACTTGCGCTGTGGCACTTATGTAAAGCACTGAGTTCTATAGTCTGTGAGCTTAGATAGGTAGGGGTTCTGTACTCACTGCAGTCAACTGTGTGGGCGAGTCTATACTCAGCAGAGTAGATGTGCATGTGCCGTCCTACAGTTACTTCCCTAATGGCATGGCTTGCTAGTCTTTTCATACTTGCAGAAGCCTACACATCAATTTCAGGCAGCCCTTCCAACTTCACATCTCTTACATGACCTGCTGATGTCATTCACTATAAGTTGATCTGCAGACATGTAAATGCCAGAGATGTACTGTGGTGCTTGCATATATAGCACTGTGTTCTGTAGGGTGCGTGCTTAGATAGGTAGGGGGTTCTGTTCTCACTGCAGTCAACTGTCTTTGTGTGTGTGTGTGTGTGTGTGTGTGTGTGTGTGTGTGTGTGTGTGTGTGTGTGTGTGTGCGTGTGTGTGTGTTTGTTTGTTTGTGAGACAGATGTTACTTGACATTAAAGAGATCCTTTTACAGCAGCATGCTGGGCACTATCACCATATCCTAACAGACAATGCTGATGTAATCAGCTATTTCAGATAATTACATATACAATGATCCCACTAGGCCAGCATCAGACACTGACCTGGAGCCCAGGCAGATGTCACCTTAGGTTCATAGGAGGTTGCTATGTAAAGGACTGGTGACAGGTATGCTTTGGGGTATGTCTGGTGGAGCAGGGGTGCATTTAGCCCCAAACTGTCTTGTAGCAGGTTGGTGATGTCCTCAGGGTCAGTAGGAGTGGTACCATACACTACTAGTTGAGAACAAAGCTAGACCTTTACTTTTACATTTTCTAGTGACTTAGATTTAGATTATCTTTAGCTATGGATGCTACTTTAAGTTTGTACATGACTTTAGAGGACTTTTCAGTCAGTTCCCTTTTGTTCTTAGACATTATTTTCTTCTACTTACTGTATAATCTATATATGTTTGATGCCCACCAGGGTGGCTTGTTTTCTGTGAGGAACTTGTTTTGATCCTTTTATGTTCAGCTGATGCTATACATTTGTATAGCTGTTTATATGGACCATTTTGTGTACACCTTTGTATAGCAGTCATTGCTGACAGTGGTTGCAGGGGATTTGCAACTCTTTACAGCATCAGTTAGGAGCCTGTAGATTGCTTTGTATAATGCTTTGGATAAATGTTTCATCCTTCCTGCTCTTCAGTGCGAGTTGAGTAGGATTGTGAATGAGACTGAGTTGTGATCTGACCTGACCAGGGGGGGGCAACGCACAGGGTTTAGTGCAGAGAACCACTATGTTGGTCAGTACTAAGTCTAAGGCATTCAAGCCCCTTGTGGAGGTGCAGAATATCTGTTATACAGCATGTGTATTACCAAAGTTCAGGAACCTTAGGGTGAGTGTGTTTGTGCACATATATGACTCCAACTTGATAACAGGGTAGTTGAAATCATACATAACCATGGTGTTTTGGCTGTCTAGTGAGTGACTCAATTAGGTCCAAGTATGCAGAGTGGTCTTCATGGTTCATGGTGGGAGACCTGCATCTATCAATGATATGGAAGTGGGTTTTGCATACAGTTAGTTGGAGTTAGAGTAGCGCTAGAGAGCCATAATCTTTGACCAGTCTTACGGTGTATTTTTCTTTAATGAAAATGTATACTCCTCCGCCTTTGGTTCTTTCATGCTCATTTTGATGTGTGAATGTGTGGAAAGCATTGCACCCCTGCTTGGCCAGGGTGATCTCTGTAGCCTTGAACTATGTCTGTGTGACTGCACAGACATGGGCATCTTTCAAGATAGGGAATTATTCCAGTGAGTGCAGTTTCTGATTTACACTCCTTGCATTAAGCAGCATAACCTTCAGCTTGTCTGTGGTGGCTTCTTTTATGTTGAGACTTTATAGGTTCATAGGTTCGTACTAGGCTATCTGCCCTAGGGCATTTATAAGCCTAGCCAGAGTGTGTGTGGCTTTCACCACCCCTTAGGATGAGAATACTATGCCCATTTAGGGTTTAGTTTACTGTGCCTCTGTCTAGTAGTGACACAGAAATGACCCCAGGGGTAAACCTACAATCTCCCATCCACTCATCAAGACTTCTCTTGAATAGAGTTAGTGAGGGGCACTGCCTAACATGGATTGGGATTCTGTTCCAGAGTGTAGGGAGACTCTGAGTTATGAATCTGTCCCTCCAGCACGTCCTATCTATTTCTGTGTTGAGGTTTAAGTCTCTTGCTCTCGTGGCTCTTATGGATTTGGATTTTTTGAGGTGGAGCATGTCCATTAATTCCAGATTGGACATGGCCTTGTACGTTAGGCACAGGTCAGCTCTGAGTAGGCGGTATGCAACTGAATAGAGCTGGAGTTTTTTCAGTCGGGCAGCATATGACATATGTTTAAGACCCTTTATCCTCTTGGTGAGGAACTTTTGGGGTCTTTCCAACTGCTGCAGGTGTCGGGTAAGATACATCCCAAATGGGGCATTGTACTCAATCATTGGCCTAATAAGAGATGAGTACAGGGGCACAATGACCTCTCTTGATCTAGATGTGAAACCCTTCATGATAAGGTGGGCAATATAGAAGGTCTTCCTAACCACTTTGGCAATGTGAGTGTCAAATGAGAGGTTACTGTCTACCTGGGTCCCTAGGTCCCTGATTACCTCTTCCATACTTAATGGATTACCACCTATGTGGTAATTTGTGGGTACCTTGTTTTTCCCAAAGGGTATGACTATACATTTTTTTGGCGTTAAGCTTAAGGCCATGGCTCTGGCACCAATTATCCGTTTCTATGAGCCCTCTCTGAAGGATGTTTGTGTCCGCCGGAGTATCAATTATGGCGCCCAGTTTGCAGTCATCCGCGAACTTTGTCAGCCACAATCCTCCTATGTTTGCCTGTACCTCGGAAAAATAAATGCCGAATAAGAGGGTTCCCAGGACTGAGCCCTGTGGGACACCACTTGTGACTGGCTTAGAGTCTGACATAGCTCCAGCAACTCTGACCCTGTGGGTTCTGTCCTTGAGCCAGTTTGCAACCCATCTCATGACATATGGGTTTACATTTAAGCTGGTGAGTTTGTCTATGATGCCCAAGTGTGGTATTGTGTCAAAGGCTTTTGCAAGGTCAAGGTAGGCTGTGTGAACTGCCTTACCCTCATCAATGGCCTTAGTGACAGTTTCAAAAAAGTCGACCAAGTTCAAAAGGCAGGATCTGCCCTTGACGAAGCCAAATTGGGTAGGATCCAATGTCTGTAGGTCCCCAATGTCTTTGTTTATGAGTTCCATAATGATCCTCTCCATAGCTTTGCAGACCAGGCTCGTCAAGCTTATGGGGGCGGTAATTTTCAGGGTCCATAGAAGCACCGCCTTTGTGAAGTGGGACCACTGTTGCCATAAGCCACTCTTTGGGTACGTATCCTGTAGTAAGGCTAAGATTAAACAGCAGCCTTATGTTTGGGTTTAGTTCCTCTTGGAGTTCATGTAGCACACAGCCCGGGACACCATCCGGTCCCATTGATGCTGTGTTTTTAGCTTTAGAGAGGGCGGCTCTCACCTGGGCATCTGAGATGTTAGGGAGGCTACACTCTGCTGGGATAGTTATTTCTCCTTTTGGGAGAAATTTGCACTGAACCTGTCTGCCAGAATGTTGGCAATGTCAGTGGGTTCAGTGTATTTATTGTCATTTTGGACTAACTCTGAGCATATCTGTGAGTTTCCACCCAGGTTTCTAACATAGCTAAAGAAGGCCTTGTGATTGTCTTTTGCGATTTTTCTCTCAAAGTTGGCCTTGGATGATTTTATGAGTGATCATAGTTTTTTGCTAGTACTGATCAGAGATGCCTTCCCATTTAGGGATTTTGCTCTGTCATGTAGTAGCTTCCTCCTTCTGTTGTAAAGTTTGTTTATGGCTGGGGTCCACCAGACTGGGTGTCTGCCTTTGGGGAATGGGTCTTGGTTTTATTTGGGATTGCATGATCCATGCATTCTTGAAGGTGCCCGTAGAAGTCATTTGCAAAGGATTCAGCAGTGTGGGTTGTGGTTTCCACTGGCCCAGGGACCTTGAAGGATACCACTTCAGTCTTAAGAAGTGTGAAGTTGGCTTTTGAGAAGTTCTTCACTGTGGTCTTTTGTGCAGGGGGTGGGGGCGGGATGTGGATTTCCAGTGAGATTAATTTATGGTCTGATCTTACCAATGAGGGATATACTTCCGGTGTGGAGCATTTTGTCCCCATATTTGTGATGATCAGGTCTAGTATATTGTGTCCTCTTATGGGAATGGTGACTAGTTGTTCCATCGCATTTGAGTTTATGAATTCTAGGAACCTTTGGGCTAGGGTGTTTGGGCTTGAGTAATGTTCCCAGTCTATGTTTGGGTAGTTGAAGTCTCCCAATATGATGGTATTTGGAGAGACATTCATACTCTCCAGTGTCTTCAGGACGGCTGTGTGGGTTTCCTGAGTTTGAGAGGGTGGTCTGTAGCATGCTACAAATTGTAAGGCAGTTTTGCCTATGGTTAGTTGCACCTGGATGGTCTCCGATGCTTCGTGTGTTGCCACTAACCTGGAGGTATGGGTATCTTTGATGAATATGGATACTCCCCCTCCTTTTGTGGTTCGGTCCAAGTTTTGAGGCCGGAAAGCATGATATGAGGTAAAACCTGATAGTGCTGGGGTGCTCTCAGGAGACTTGAACCAGGTTTCAGTCACTGCACAGACATCGATGTTTTCCATACTGAGGAGGGCTTCGAGAGCATGCATCTTGAGGTTTAGACTTCTGGCATTGAGCAGCATTACCCTTATTTTTTTTCCACTTGTGTTTTCTAGGGAGGTAGGTTTGTCATTTGAGCCTTGCCTAAAAAAGGCACTATGGGGGTGGCAAGAGCCTTGGCCAATGTCCGGAAGCCCAGGGGTGACAGGTGCAAGCCATCCCTTGTGAAGCAGCGTGGCTTGTCGAGCATGTCATCCCAAGCAGACAGACATTGGATCCCCTTTGAATGACACCAGTAATTAAGCCAATTGTTAAAACTGATCATTTTGTCTTTGTACTGTGGCATCATTCTTGGTGAGGGTAAGATGCTGCTCAGGGTCAGGGTCATACCGGCCTGGGCTACATAATCAGAGAGCTCCTCTATGTCTCTTTTCATGTAGTCCAGTGAGGTACGTCTCAGATCGTTCACACCGGCATGTACAATGACTGAGTCATATTTGTACTTGCTGTGGAGTGACCTGAGTGCTTGTGTTATGTGGTGGATTCTAGCTCCCGACAGGCAGCTTACTGTGACCTTTTCCTAGTTCAGTCTGGTGAGCGGGACGTCAGTGTGTCTGACTATGGAGTCACCTATTACAAGTGTGTCTGGCATGTTGTTTGACCGTAAGGGCTGTGATTGTTTAGCACACTGACTTTGTGAACTATGTGTTGCATGTGCTATGTCTTGAGGTGGCGGTTGCTTGGGTGTCTGCTTTGGAGGCCTCTGTTGTTTTGGTAGATTTTTAATCAGCACCTCTGAGTATGTTTTTGTGTGTTTATGTGTTTGGTTTGCAGTTGTGATAGTTCTATGTGAGACTGGGTTTGTGGCGTGCGTGGTTACCTTCTCCTCCTGCCTGGTCTTGCCAGTACTGAATTGAGAGAGCTCAGCCTCCAGTTTGGCTATATAGTTGCATCTCTCGCATATATTTGTATTTGTTGGGAGGAGGAGAGGGTTGTCTATGTACATGAGGCAATTGTAACATTGCCTCAAGATTCCCAGATTCAGATTCACCAGCTGAACAGGAGAGGATGCCAGCAACAGACCCTTCGACATGCTAGAATAGTGAAAAAGATTGCTGTGTAACTGAGTCAGAAAGGATCTATAGGGAAATGGGTACTCAAGGGAATTTAGGTGAAAGAAGTACTTTCTTTTGTTTAAGAGTGCTTTACCTGTATAAAAAATGCTTTAGGAGCAAGTGCTGAGCTTTTCAGTTAGAGAATAGGCTGTTTAGATTGCAAGTAGAGCAGTTCACAGGGAAAAATTGAAGAGCAGAGTTTACGGAGCCAGAAATAGTTTAAACTTGATTAACCGGCACTGCCCGATGCTGCTCTATGAGCAACTTTGTGCTAATTCGTGCAAAAGCACGCTAAAGTGCGCAAAAAATGGGCTTTATAGCAGGGGGTTGAAAAGAGCCAGGAATTGACCCAAAATGGCCATTAAACTACAAGTTGCTGGGCTGGATCCAATCCTCTAGGGACAAATAGGTTGCTCAGTGCTCCCCACTCCCACTGGTGAACAAAGAAGCTTCCTCTTATCCAAATAAGGATATGGATAGCACAGGAACTAAGACAAAGCCCAGAGATCAGCAAAATCTGAAGACTGGACTATTCTAGTTCAGAAAAGTGGGAAAACAAGGATATATATTTTTTCTTTTTTTACAGAGAAAGGAGAAAAAGATACAGTAGCGAACAGTAAATGCTATAAAACGGCTAGCGCACTTGAGTGCGTTAGCCTAACAATTAAATTAAACAAAAATTTAAAGTGCTAACAGTTTAAAATTAACACAAGTACAGTAAAAACAATATGCAGAGCTGTTTTTTAGGCGAAATGCAGTCGAGATGCAGTAATTAAAGCGAAAGCCAGAAAAAATACTTATAAATCCAGGAAAGTCACTCTTTCACTCTCTGCTGCTTGTAGAACTCTGCAGGACACCACGAGGAGCTGTGCTGAGTCTTTTACAAGTGAAAAAGCGTGCAAAAATGGGCTTTATAGCAGGGGGTTGAAAAGAGCCAGGAATTGACCCGAAATGGCCAATAAACTACAAGTTGCTGGGCTGGAACCAATCCTCTAGGGACAAATAGGTTGCTCAGTGCTCCCCACTCCCACTGGTGAACAAAGAAGCTTCCTCTTATCCAAATAAGGATATGGATAGCACAGGAACTAAGACAAAGCCCAGAGATCAGCAAAATCTGAAGACTGGACTATTCTAGTTCAGAAAAGCGGGAAAACAAGGATATTTTTTGTTTTTTTTTCTTTTTTTTACAGAGAAAGGAGAAAAAGATACAGTAGCAAACAGTAAATGCTATAAAACGGCTAGCGCACTTGAGTGTGTTAGCCTAACAATTAAATTAAACAAAAACAACTTTTTAAATTGCTAACAGTTTAAAATCAACACAAGTACAGTAAAAACAATATGCAGAGCTGTTTTTTAGGCGAAATGCAGTCGAGATGCAGTAATTAAACCGAAAGCCAGAAAAAATACTTATAAATCCAGGAAAGTCACTCTTTCACTCTCTGCTGCTTGTAGAACTCTGCAGGACACCACGAGGAGCTGTGCTGAGTCTTTTAGAAGTAAAAAAGCATGCAAAAATGGGCTTTATAGCAAGTGGTTGAAAAGAGCCAGGAATTGACCCAAAATGGCCAATAAACTACAAGTTGCTGGGCTGGAACCAATCCTCTAGGGACAAATAGGTTGCTCAGTGCTCCCCACTCCCACTGGTGAACAAAGAAGCTTCCTCTTATCCAAATAAGGAAATGGATAGCACAGGAACTAAGACAAAGCCCAGAGATCAGCAAAATCTGAAGACTGGACTATTCTAGTTCAGAAAAGCGGGAAAACAAGGATATTTTTTTGTTTTTTTCTTTTTTTACAGAGAAAGGAGAAAAAGATACAGTAGCAAACAGTAAATGCTATAAAACGGCTAGCGCACTTGAGTGTGTTAGCCTAACAAATTAAACAAAAATAACTTTTTAAAGTGCTAACAGTTTAAAATCAACACAAGTACAGTAAAAACAATATGCAGAGCTGTTTTTTAGGTGAAATGCAGTCGAGATGCAGTAATTAAAGCAAAAGCCAGAAAAAAATACCTATAAATTCAGGAAAGTCACTCTTTCACTCTCTGCTGCTTGTAGAACTCTGCAGGACACCACGAGGAGCTGTGCTGAGTCTTTTACAAGTGAAAAAGCACGCAAAAATGGGCTTTATAGCAGGGGGTTGAAAAGAGCCAGGAATTGACCCAAAATGGCCAATAAACTACAAGTTGCAAGATCTTTGGGCTTTGTCTTAGTTCCTGTGCTATCCATATCCTTATTTGGATAAGAGGAAGATTCTTTGTTCACTAGTGGGAGTGGGGAGCACTGAGCAACCTATTTGTCCCTAGAGGATTGGTTCCAGCCCAGCAACTTGTAGTTTATTGGCCATTTTGGGTCAATTCCTGGCTCTTTTCAACCCCCTGCTATAAAGCCCATTTTTGTGCGCTTTTTCACATGTAAAAGACTCAGCACAGCTCCTCGTGGTGTCCTGCAGAGTTCTACAAGCAGCAGAGTGAAATAGTGACTTTCCTGGATTTATAAGTATTTTTTTCTGGCTTTCGCTTTAATTACTGCATCTCGACTGCATTTCTCCTAAAAAACAGCTCTGCATATTGTTTTTACTGTACTTGTGTTGATTTTAAACTGTTAGCACTTTATAAAGTTATTTTTGTTTAATTTAATTGTTAGGCTAACACACTCAAGTGCGCTAGCCGTTTTATAGCATTTACTGTTTGCTACTATATCTTTTTCTCCTTTCTCTGTAAAAAAAGAAAAAAAAAAACAAAAAAATATCCTTGTTTTCCCGCTTTTCTGAACTAGAATAGTCCAGTCTTCAGATTTTGCTGATCTCCGGGCTTTGTCTTAGTTCCTGTGCTATCCATATCCTTGTTTTGATAAGTGGAAGCTTCTTTGTTCACCAGTGGGAGTGGGGAGCACTGAGCAACCTATTTGTCCCTAGAGGATTGGTTCCAGCCCAGTAACTTAGTAGTTCTGACATTGCCTAAAAAGGGCCACTATGGCTAAGGCAAACACCTTCATATAGTACAGTGAAGCATGTCTCCAGTCATTCACTGCGACATGGACTATGACAGAGTCATAACAATACTTGTTTAGAGACTTGAGTGCATGCATGATATGACTGATCCTAGCACCTGACAGACAGCTGATTGTGACCTTCTCCTTGTCCAGCTTGGCAAGGGGGACATCTGTGTGTCTCACTATGGAGACACTTATAAGCAAGACATTGTGTGAGGAGCTTATTGGCTGAGACACTGGTGTGTGCATTATTATATGTAGTGGATTCTGTTTGGTCTACACTGTGAGAAGCAGGTTTGTGCTTGGGAGATCTCTGATCTTTAGTGAGGTTTCTGGTGAGTATCTCTTTGTATGTGGGTTTATGCATTGTGAGCTTATGTGCAAGAGGTGAATTGTGTGTGTTGACAACATATTTGTTATCTGGTCTGTTATGTTAGAGAATTGATTCCAAATTCATAGTATAGATGCAGCTCTCACATGTTGTATTAGTTTGTTTTAGCAGTAACTGGTTGTCAGTATACATGAGGCAATTGCTCTGTTGCCTCAGGATGCCCATGTAAATCATACTGCCTAGAGAAATGGTGGGAAACTGTCCATTATGGAGGTATAAAATGTAGTAACAAGCAGAGAGTGGGCTAGATGGACCAGGTTTTAGTGTAAGACTAACAAAATGTGTCTATTCTATGAAGGGTTAGGGTAACAAAAATGTGTCAGTGTCTTACAATGCACAATTGAGTTGCTTGCAGCGCAGTAGTACAAGCTCTGAGCTATAATAAACTGAGTGCAAACACCCCAAAATACAATGCAGGAATATAAGCAATGTTAAATTATTTTAAACAAGTGAAAAAAAGGGACAGGCCAACAGTGAGCCTTATTCTATCAATCCCCAAGTCATATGGATTCTTGGCTACACAGTTCTGCCACAAGGGTACAGGGTGACTTCATAATGTAAGAGAGCTGGTGTTAGTGCTCCAATGATACCAAACAGTCCAGATTCTGGAAGCCTGAATTGAGCCTATACTATAAAATATAGAAGTACTCAGTGGCGGCTGGTGACTTCAAATCAAAGGGGGGCTGCAGGAGACAGCTGAATGGGTGGGGGTCAATGGGAAGGGGTGTGGCCAACTAGAAAGGGGAGGGGCTATGCTCAAAACCACAAAAACTAAATATACTGCCTGGGTGCCAAACCGTCATTATGAGAGTCCAATCAAGACCAAATGAGGTGTAGAAGAATAAAAATATTTCAATGCATTGACTGCATGACAGGTTAATATCTAGATGGAAACAAAAAAGATTGTGAGGCATGAAAAAATAAATTACTTTTTTTTAAATACATTAATGGAATGTCAGTCAAAATCAAGTATAAGAAAAACAAGCAGCACTCAACTCAAACCACTTCTTGCACTGCAGTTCTAATTATAATTTATATTAAGCTTTATTAAAGTACCAAGTAACATGCTGAAAGTAGAAATCTCTGATGCCCCCACTTGTAAAAATGTTCCTTATCCAAAAAAGACCTGCTGCCTGACATCTATTTGTTTCATGGGGAAAACATGATCAAAGTAAAAAATGAAAAGCAAATAAGAAATAAGCTCAAGATATATTGCTTAAAAGGATTACTGTACAGGTTATGGACCACACGATTGGCATTCTGTTTACGGGTAAAGCCTGCAGAGATGACTGGAAGTCTCCAAATGTAATGAGACTCTTAAAATAATGTAATCCTGTCCTTTATTACAAATACTGGCATATGCATTTCAATACCCAAGGCTTATACATTATCTAGTTAAGTATTCTCTACATGGCAACAGAAAGGCTTTCAGTGTTGGCAATTCTTTAACAGTATGCTTATTAAAGCTTACTTGCGTCTTGCAATCTCAGCCAAGCTTACCTGATGGTCATTAAAGCATTGCTACTTAAACACAGAGCAACAGGCACTTTGAGTAATAAGCATAAATCAACAGTACAAAAAATATGACAGAAACCAGGCCATTCTGTAAAAATCAATGACAGATGAAAAGCCACTCTACTACTTGTGTCTACCTTGGATGGGGGGATACTCTGCACATTTACACTGCATAACTACTCCTTGCCTTGCTAGGACACATCCTGAGTCACTACATGGGGGAGTGGGGTGCAATAAGTATGTCACAGTTTGAAATGTCTCTGGCTGACTTGTGATGGCCCTGACACATTTGTCATACCTCTCAACCTCAGAGCAAGAAATCTGGACAAAGCCATACAAAGAAATGGGACAAACACCCAAAAATAAGGACATTTTTTTAAATATTGCTCTTATAAATTTAGAAAGATAATAGAAGTCTTGCATTAGTATGAATTTTCTGAATGGTATGAAATCTGAAACTCAAATGTCTGTCATTACTTTCTAACTTCAGTCTTTAATGATTTGTCACTAATTTGCCAAAAAAACACAATTTTATGAAAAATGGACCAAAATGTGATGTAAAAATATAAAATAGCAACACAATACAGCTGGGAACCTGTCAAAGAAGGGACACTTTAATATTAGTACTGCTAACTTGAGCAGCTGACAAAATAAAAGAATCTACATGCATTTCTGAAATAAAAGTAATCTAACTGATTATTACAGTTATTTCTTAATTATAAACCCTCCATGTTTTCTTCCAAAATTGCTATTTTGTGGAGGGATCATTAGGGAAAGAGCAACATTTTGAGCTAAGATCAGGTACAGTTGAGAGGTTTGGCTATGCCTAATTCTATAAAGCAATTTATTTGCATGTACCTCTCAACCTGTTAATGCAATAAATCTGGACAAGGCCAAAAATATTGGGGGACCATATAAACAGTACTAAAAATTGCTCTTGTATAAACTGAGACAGTTGATAGAACAGGTCTTACTTTAGTATGCATTTTTCTGAAGGTTATGAAGTCTGAGACTCAGTGTGTCATAATTTAGTGACTTAATTCCTAAATGATTTGCCAGAAAACCACAAATTTTATGAGGAACAAACCAAAAATAAGAAGCAAAAAATCTATTCATTCTTTGAAAATCTGGACAGTTGGGAGGTATGGTTCAGCTGTGACTGCCTAAGTTTGCCACCCTTCCCCCTCACAAAAACATGGTCGAATGGAGCCTCCCCCTGCAGCCATTCCAATGATACATTACTTGGCTATTTCACTCCATTTACCATGAACACTAATGTGCATACTGATTTACTTCTATGATGATTTGAACTACATTTGAAAGTTTTATTTTGCATTTTACAGCACAAACACTAAGACATCTGCTAAACAAACTTGGCACTAAAACTTCTCTGCCATTGAAACTCACATTCATTGAAACCCACATTCAAAGAAAATACATTTTACCCGTGGCAGATAAAGATTAATTCTGGGCTGTTTTCAAATCATAGGCCCCTTGCATATGAAACATACATGTGCGCTTTGATACACCTTCCTATTGCTTTGAACATTTTTCCAGTAAACAGTGAAACAAAATGCATGCACCAATGACAAAACTGCCCAATTCAGAACATTTCCATCATAAAAGTCTACTCAAACTTCTACAGTCCACTATTATCAGTAAATATGCACAATTCTACAGTTAACCATTATCAGTAAATATGCACAATCTCTGAAGTAGTAAAAAAGTCATCTAAATAATTCTACGTTAAATAAATCTGTAATGAAGAGGTTGCTGCTAGCAATCACTTTTATATTTCATGGTTTCATCAAAAAATAAAGTGTCTGATGCCCCTGAGGAATAAATTGCCTAAATTACATTAAAAATAAGCTAGTAATATTGCAATAGGAAATGGATGGGAAACTGATAACAGGCTCATAGTTAGTATCTTAACTTTCGGTACAGCAGCATTCACCCCTTATGTGAGTAGAACCAACAACCTTCTGCATCAAACACAAGTACACAACCTGTTGTGCTATTAGCAATGTGAGCTGACTTAACATAATCAGCACTAAACTTCTCTTCCCCTGCAGCTCTCAGCTCCTTGTAAAATCTACTCAATACTCAACTGCATCTCAACTTCGCAGCACAAGAAATCTGGAAAAAGCCAAATTTATTGGGGTGGGTCAAAAGGGCAAAAACCAGGGACACATTAAACATTGCTTGTATAATTTTGGAAAGCTGCTAGAATAAAATGCTGTGTTACCACCATACATTTTACTGCCAAGGTCCCTGTGCAAAACAGTCAGAACAACATACCACTACGCCAAATCAGCTGCTTTGTGAAAGAGAGGAAGACTGAAACTTAAATGGCTATCATTTAATGAATTCAGTTCTCACCATAGCTGTCAACCTCTTAGCACAAAACACCTGGACAAACCCAGTAATGAGGGAATACATCCCTCAAACATATTCAGTGAATTCAGTTCTTGCCATAGCTGTCAACCTTATCACAAAAAACCTGGACAAAGCCAATAACAGGGTAATACAGACCCAAAAATAAGGACAAATTTCAAATAGTCATCTTATAAACTTAGAAAATTGCTATAATAAAAGGTCATGTTACTATATATTTATTGCTAAAATAAAAAGTTGTTTTACTATGTATTTTCTGAAGAATATGAAGTTTGAAATTCAAATGCCTGTCAATTTTACTTCTGATGGAACAAAAACAATTTTCAGCAGAGGCCCAGGGAGAAATACTGTAGACACATGTCTTTGTAAAATGGCAGGACACCAGAGCAAATCCACACAAACACAGGGATAAGATGCAGACTCCACACAGAAGACACCCCAGCCAAGAATCAAAACAGAAAACCTATAGCTGTGAGGCAACAATACTGCCACTGCACCAGCAAATATGTAAGGAATTAAGCATTCAGAAACCTGAAGTCTGAAATTCAAATGCCTGTCAGTTTTATTTAACATTTCTTAATTAGGGCAGTCTGACTCGGAACAAAAAACAATTTTCAGCAGAGGCCCAGGAAGAAATAATGCAGACATGTCTTTGTAACATGGGAAGACACACAAGCAAACCCACACAAACACAGGGAGAAGATACAGACCCCACAAAGAAGGCACCCCAGCCAAGAATCAAACCTGAGAACCTGCAGCTGTGAGGTAACAATGCTACCACTGCACCATCAAATATCAAGCATTGCAACATTTACAAACCACAGATATTATGAGGAACAGATCAGATCAAATATTAGGCAAAAATCTGCATTTTTTTTACAAATTGTGGTGGGTAGGGAATTCATGTCTTTAACACCTGCATACAAGGTACAGGGTTCAAGCCTGAGGTATTCTCTACCACACCACCATGAGTCTAACCACCATTATATGCACCTGGGGCATTGTCACTCACTCACACACACACACACACACACACACACACACACACACACACACACACCTACTTAGATCTTGTAGCAAACCATACATCCAAATCCACACACACACACACACACACACACACACACACACACACACACACACACACACACACACCTACCTAGATCTTTTAGCAAACCATACATCCAAATCCCTGTCCACACACTTACCTGTAGTAGATCTTGTAGCAAACCACTCCAAATCCCATCTAAATCCACACCAGACCCCACCAATCTTCCCCTGACGAGACTGCAGCAAACTGCTGACGTTGCACCCTGATGTATTTTCCCAGTGAGTTCCAGGACAGTCTATGCAGTTTAAAACTGCATAGACTTCTGGGAGCTCTGTTCTTCATGTTTCCCAGTCAGGACTGCTGCTGAGACACTCTGCGCATGCTCCAGACTGTCCGCACTAGTGTCTTTTTATCTTTTAATTTTCTTTTTATTTCTTTACTTTTTCTTTATTTTGCAGTTGAGGGGGCTGCAGTCCAGCAATCCAATAGCACGGGCCACCCCTGGAAGTACTAGAAATCCAAAATGCAGAAAGTCACAATCACAACAGAAAAACAAACCGTTTTAACTAAAGCAGCAACCCAGTGCAATACTCCAACAAGAGTGTAGACAACAAACATTTCTAGTGTGAAATGTGTTCTAGAACACAAGTGCTTAAACCCGAAGTAAGACACTTTCAGAATAACAGAAACAATAAGCCTTCAACCAACAATTCCCACTGCAAGAGTCTACACCACAAACCTTTGTAATGTAAAATAATTGGTCGGGATCCAATGTACTTAATCCATAAAAAAGAGACATAGAACAACAGCCAGAATAAGCATTCAAATAACAACTCCCAGCTCAAAAGGGAATGGGCTAACCTATCCACCCACCAGAGTGTAGATTACAAAACTTGTTAATGTAAGACAACTGGCCTGAAGCTCAAGTGCTTAAACTAAAAGTAATAAGCTTAGAATAACAGTTAAAATGTAATGCAATACCAGACAGATGACAGTGACATGTCTTTTAGTATACTCACACAAATAATGTCATGGTTAGCAGGCCATGTGTAATCTTGATAGAAAGCCCTGTGGTCTGTCCAGCTGCTGTATGTGTCTGGTGAATTTCCTGCAAAATACATCATTATACTGTATTACTGTTCTGATGAGTTTGACTACAGTGTGGTCATACAGTCCTTAGATCTGAATGTGATGGCATGTCTTAGCGTATGTAGTGGAAAACATTACAGAGAAAGGTTATAAAGTAATGGCACACTTTGCAGTTCCTGACTTTACAACCCTTACAAGAGAATACACTAGAAAGTACTATCATGATGATGCTATCCACTCTATCATTTGACAAGACAGAAATAACTGGCAGGTACAATTATCAGTTCAACAACACAAATGCAGCTATACTAGGCACTAATGTAGCTATGCCCCCTGAGCATTAGACACAAAGCATTTGTATACCTGAATCCAAAAGAGAGAAAACAGGGATATGGCACAGTTATCATCACTTGCACAGGGTGCTGAGGGGGGAGGAGCTGAGCTGACAAAAAAGGTTGGTGAGTATGTGTGAGAGAGAAAGGGAAGCAGGATGGCTAGGTGTGTGTCTGTAGGGTCCTCCAAGTGGAAGTGGTGTGTAATAGTCTGCATGAACACAGCCAAGCTCAGTGCTAGCTCTACATCTTAGTATGTTGGACAGGAATAAGCTGTGCATGTTAGAGCTGGTAGTTCATTGTTGTCACCCCCAAACATGGGAACTTGCTTTTCCAGGAGTTGCACTGGCACCTCTATGCCCAAGGTCAGATGGAGTACTGCTACCTGAGCATGACTGATGTCTGCTGGACATGCTCCCTTTACAGGAGCACCCAGGAGCATTATCCCATGGCCTGCCACATCTCAGTGTGGACACCACACTCCCTGATGGACCAGTGGAAGTACTGCCACTATGGGAGCGTGATCGAGAATAGCCAAGTTGACTGTCAACAGATGCTGTGGCTGACCTATGCCGATAAGGATGCCATTCCCCCTCCCAGTAAATGTTCCATCACAGACATGGCTCATTCCATGAAAGATAACTGTTGGTCCATTACAGGCACTCCTTGTTCCAATATGTCATTCATCTGATCCAGGGAAATTGATGGTATGGTGGAGGCAGTCACGCATGTCAGATTGTGCCACATCCACAAACTTAAGTATTTGTCTGGAGGACCTTTCTGAACATGCCTACACCTCTATGATGCCCTAAACATATGTTGAGGACATGGAAGTAGACACCTGCAGCAGCTGGAGGAGGGACAGCAGGCCTCCTCTGAGCAGCCCTATCAACCCTCCTGTGTGGCACTTCACCAACACTTTGGCTATGAACAGACTCAACAGGCTCTGAAGCCACAGTAGCCCCACTTCCCTACTCATTGTCATCACCCACCACTTTCCCTGTATTTGTGGGCTCAGTGTTCATGAAGGGGTGGCTGGACGTTAACCTGTGTGTCAGATTCAACCTTTGCACCCCCTGAGTGTGCCTCAGTTTTGTCACTATCATCATCAGTGTCTGATGAGACACTGTGATCTGGTGGCAGAGGACCCACACTCCCACTGTCATAATCACCTGTGATAAAAAGGGAGAAGCACAGGCATATGTTAATACCTACACTACTATGGTGCAATATATGCTAAACAACTAACAGTTCAACCACTATTACATACAGTACAGTAATACACGCAAAATGCCTAAAATGACACATTAGATTTCTATAACTTGATCTGTAGTACTGAAATAACTTGATTTGGCTCACCACCTGCAGGAAGCCTATGCTACTAAATTCCTGATAGCCTGAAATAAGTTAAGCAAGCGGTAAAGCCAACATCACCACATTTAGCAGTTAGACAGAGGTGCTACATGTACCCTTTCAATCAGCATGATGTTACTTTAACAAGAATGTGACTGACAACTCCAAACTGAGCTTATCACTGTACTAATATTCAATCCACCCTCACAAAAACAAACAAAAAAAAAAAAAAACAAGTGACACAGAAGTAATGTTTTATTTCAATTATTTTACTATACAACAGTATTGAAGTGGTCATATAAAAACGGCTACCTGGAAGCTCTTCCTGGGACTGAGAAGGAGTTGCACTCACATCAATGACATATTGTGGGCCACTCTGCTGTCAGTTGCCCTGTTTCAGAAGATTCACCAGGAATTCCTTACTGGGGTAAGATGTGGTTCTGCAGCAGGCCCACCCTTGGTTATCTTCTGGTCTTGGGCAACAACAGTTGCATGCCACTGTCCAGATGTGAGCATGTCAGTGGCCCTGTGGCTCACCTGCTCATAAATACGGCCATGCTCACCCATGACATTTATGTTATCAATGATTTTCTGCCATATCCTCAGCTTCTTTGGCATATTGGGACAACCCCTTCCAATAAGACAAACACCATGTTGACATAGCGCATCCACTATTATTGTGTTTTCTGCCTCACTGAAGTGGAGTTTGTACCTCAATTACATTTTTGGTCCTAAAACACAACAGAATGATAATACATGTAACTATCACATAACTACAAAGTGACTTTTACTGAGCTACATGTTAATCAACCAATCTGTTGGAGCTATTCAAGAAGTTATAAAGCAACCATTTAGACTCTATGCTGGTTTTACCTGTGGATTTCAAAAATAGTGGAGTACAAACACAGAATGTCTACACAGAGAACATTGTAGAGTGCTACAAGGTGGACCGGGACATAATACAGGAACTCTGTGACCTCTTCCACCCTCAACTCAGAGCCACAACCTTTACCACCCCATGTATTGGCTGTGTATTGCTTGCGTCACGGTCAGCCCTGAATTAACACTATGTCAACTGATGCATTTACAAGGTAAGTCCTGAGCATGTACTGTATTGTATAATACTATTATGACATGTCCTTCTATTTCATCAGTTGGTACAGTAAGCAACTACAAGGTGGGAGATTTTTACAGAATCGAATCTCACATGTGACAGCAGGGACGTATTTGACTTGTATGTGTCCATTAGCAAGTAGTAGGCCTCAGGCCTCAAATACTCACATATTGATACCTCACCAAATTAATGATGATCACTGCATGCCCTCAGTTTAATACCATACATTTGAAATGGGAAATCATAACAGAGAAGTTTGAAAGTAATGAGACACATAGCAGTTTTCAGTTTCACCACCCTTACAAGATCAAACCAGTAGGATGCAAAACAAGGAGAGTAACAAGAACAACATTTCCTTGTTTGTGCTATAACAGTAGCTCAGCATGCTCCACTACCTTGAAAGTGCATTATACCCTTGCATGTTCCATGACAGGAACCCTCCTTTGCTCCCCACCCCAAAATAACAATTTATGCTTGTTTGCGCCATCCAACCTTCCATTAATTTGATATAAACTGCATATCATATTGTCCCCAGTGAATATCCTCACACATTTTAATGGTAAATGATATAGTCTGGCTTACACACTGCATGTATCTGAGTACTGGTCAGATAACTGATGAATGACCAAGAAACACAGAGAGGTGGGACACAGCTGCATAACTTCAAGGAATAATCATAGCTGGTTGCATGATCACTACATTAACTGCAGCCAAATATATTACACAGAATACATTTACAAAAAAAACAGGTCATGCCTTGATATCAATGTACATTCAGTTGCACTTGGTTATGTGATGAATTACATCATGTATTTGTTGCAAAGGTGTTTGTAGGGCAAAGATGGGTAAGTCTCCCTTCCTGTTTTGTGACCGTGCATTGCAGTGAGAGCTGGGCTACAAGCCAATGTAGTCACATCTCATGTGTACTAACATTTTCTACTCTGTATGTCATAGCTTGATTTTCCACATTTTAACTAATTCTCCATGTTTTATACTTTTTTTTGTGGGGGGCACTGTCTGCATGATGTGACCCTTAGCACAAACTGCTTTGGCTATGTGCATTTCATTTGTGCATAGAACGGCACTGCAAAAACTAGATGAATGGGCCACCGAGGTAGCAGACAGGACCCAGACAGCCAGAAACATACATCGAATACATCCAATTAATACTATTAGCCATTGCGCAAACACATTTCCCAGCAGTGCATACTCCTGCGCAATGTGTTTGCATGATGGTAAGTGATCTGCAACACTTTCAAAGGTGGCAATTTCAAAAAATGCATACTCCCAGTAAGCATAATACTTGCAATTGGTGGGAAAACCTCGTTCTACATTGGTCTTGATCTGTGATAGACATGGCTGATGTTCCTGAGAGCTTTTGAGATTCCATGCTCAAAGATGGTGTGTCCAAGAGTCCAAAGTGTTTGTTGCACTCCTAGTGATTGAACATGGGCCAGGCTGTTGCAGAGGGACTATTGTGGCTTTGATTACAAGGCAAAGGCATGGAATAGTCTGTCCCATGCTTTGACCAGTGCTACTGGTATCCCCACATTGGCGAACAATGTAGGAACCACTACAGAGACCTCAGGATGAGGAAGAGGGATACCCTTGACCATTGGATCAAGGAATGTAGGACTGAGAGCACCCCACAGATGTGTAAGTATCACCTACAGAGAATACTTGTAAGTGTTAAAATCTGGATATACTCCAGATTGATATGCTTAATGGTATTCTGCTCTGTTCTGTTTTTTCCACTGCCATCACAGGCTGGGAACTGAATGTGCAAACCCATGTCACTAGAGTGGTACATATGCGAGATTCATGTGGTATGTATGCATCCCAACAGTGGGGTTATTTAGCATTAAAACTTACTAAGCATTTATTTGTTACTTAGTCAGTTGTATCAAATTGAGCATTCATTTCTTAGCTGTAATAGGGAAGTATGCATGCATTACTCTGCAGGGCAAAACAGCAGTTCATTATCACAAAGCAGTCATAAATTGTGCCTGCAAAATCCACAATTCCCAAATATGCAATACTGTTAAGGTTTCATCAGTATAGCAATGTAACATCAGAGCTGTAAAGCAGTGTCACCACTGGCTTGCTGTAAACTGTAATCAGCTTGCATACAAGGATTGCTTACTGCAATCTATAGTATATTGTGCATCTCTTAGGAGCTGGATAGTCTTCACATCAAACAAAGGCATTTGTTAGGAGATTGTAGTGTTAAAAGTAAAGGTAACAGAATAGATTAAAATAATTGTATCAATACTTTGTATGTTACATAAAAAGTTGATAATGTTCTACCTTTTTTTCCTCTCACCCCATCCTTTTCTCTCTTTCTTGTGTTTTTTATTTTCTTTTTTTGTGTGTTTACTGTTTGTATTTTATGTTTTTCCCACAGCACAGTGGGGTAGGACTGTCACATGGGGTCCGCCTGCTCCTACTCAACTAGATAGAGCACCACTGCCCAGCACATCTCGTGCAGAGTGCGGTAGCACCCTCTCTGCCTCCATTGCACTACCTGCCCCCCCAGGTAGTTCTGTTCCAGAGGATAGGTCTATGGCTCCCTTCAGGAGCAGTACCAGATGGGGGTGAGTTTATTACCTGCAACAAACTTCCAGGGATGGTGCATTGAATTGTGTGCCTCACTGCTGGTGCAAGCTTATACTGACTGGAAATACTTCTCTCCATTGTTGTATTAAGTAACACAATTAGGCACAACCATCAGAGACTGCAGCCATTGGTGCAGTGAGGTGACAGTGATGATAGTCCAGTGGGTGAGGACTTGATTCTCACTATCACCCAACTTGACATCCGTGGGTTTGCAATGTCCCCACCCTTACCCCAACCATGGTGTTCACTCACCTCGTGTGTCCTTCACTGTCCCTGCCTCTTTTACTTGTTTGTATTGTCTGTCTGCAATTGTTTCCTCACCTGCCCAGCATACCTCACCCAGACATTCTTACAGCCCTTCCCCAACATTCCTCTCTCTCTCCAAAAAAAAAAAATCGTCATCTGTCTAACAAAAAAAAAAAAATTCATTCCATGCATAGCTCTCCATTTCACACATGTGTCTTCATGACACACATTATTCTGTCCAGTTCTCTATACAACAGATTGTGTTGTGGTCACCCCTGTCTTTGGAGGTAATCCAAATTCAGCAAAATTTGTATGTTTTATTCTGGAAGAAATGGATAGCTATGGCTCTTTCCTACATCCTTCATGCACACTCCTGCCTTGTGGTGAAATGGGGAGCAAGCAGAGGATTGGACAAAGTGAAAACAAGGCAGGAATGTGCAGGAAAGATGTAGGAAAGAGCCATAGCTAACCATTTCTTCCAGAATAAAACATACACATTTTTCTGAATTTGGTGTGTCACCTCCAGAGAGAGGGGTGACCACAACACAATCTGTTGTATAGAGAGTTGCATTGAGAATTTTAAAGAATCATGTGTGTCATGAAGACACGTGAAATGTAGAACTATGTATGGGATGATTTTTTTTTTTTTTGAGAGAGAGAGAGAGAAGAATGTTGAGGTGGGGCTGTAGGAATGTCTGGGTGAGGTAAGTTGGGCAGGTGAGGAAACAAATGCAGACTGATGAGACAAACAAGACAAGAGACAGGCCCAGTGAAGGACACATGAGGTGGTGAACATCATGGATGAGTTGAGGGTGGGGAATCTTAGTCCCATGCATGTCAAGGAGGTTGACAATGAGAATTTAGTCCTCAACCAGTGGACTGTCATCACTGTCACTTCACTGCACCTATGGCTGCAGTGTCCAATGTCTGCACCTTCTACAGGTGCTCTGCACAAGAATGGAGAGCAGGCTCTCCATCTGGCATAGGTATGCCCTAACAGTGCAGTGCACAATCCTACGCACCATCCCTGGTAGTTCATCATGGGTGATAAATTGACCTCCTCTGCAATTGCTCCCAAAGAGAGCCATAGCCTATCCCCTGAGGCAGAACTACCTGAGGGGCTGGGTAATGCAGGGGTGGCAGAGGAAGTGCTATCAGCTACTACACCAGACATCTTGGCATCGGTGCTGTAGCTGATGGAGTGGGGTCAGATGGCTCCTGTAGGACAGTTCTACCACAGTGTGCTGTGGGAAAAAGAAAATAAAAAAAAACCACAAAAAAAAAAGAGAGAGAGAGAGAAAAGGGTTGGGATGAGAGAAAAAAAGGAAGAACATTAGTAACTTTATATGCGGCATACATGCATTGATACAATTATTTGACTCTATTTGTTTACCTTTCCTTTCAACACAACAAACTCCTAAGAACTTTTTTCCTTACTTTTAAGACTACTCAGTGTATAACAGAGGCACACTATAGTACAGATTGTAACCATCTGTCATTGATGAGTGCATATATTACACATATTTGTGTTCCAATTATACTGATTACAGATTACAGAAGGTTATTTGTGCCACTGGTATAGAGGTATAAAGTTACATTCCAGTAATGATGAAATCCTAACAGTAGTGTATATTTGGGAAGTGTTTTTTTTTTTTGAAACCACAAACAATGACTATGCTAAAATACTGTACTGTTCTTTTGTCCTACAGAGTACTGCATGTATTTTTCCTTTTACACTTTAGAGATGCATGCACACTGTTATTTGAGAATATGACAACATTGCTTTGTGCTACATATTATGGCATGCATAGTTTATTTTACAGTTGGGATATTTATGCTCAATTTGATAAACTCTATTAAATCCCAACTAAGTGGCCAGTAACTTTTAATGCTACAAAGTTACTATACAAATTATTATTATTAAAATACTATTTAGACAGTACTGTTCTGATGCATACATACTACATGCTTTTCACATCCTTACTAGATGCATGGCAAAGGATTGAACATTTGAGACTCGTTCCTCAATAGCGGTGGAAAAAACAGAACCCCATTATGAATACTAGTCTTGACTATATTCAGCTTTTAACTCTTACAGTTACTCACTGAAACTGATACTTACACATATATGGGGTGTCCCCTGCCTGAGATTCCCAGATCCAAAGCTTGAGGGTATCCCATTTTCTCTTCTGGAGGTCATAAAATGATATATGCATTGCTCACCTATGCAGGGGATACCTGTTGCATTGGTTATGGCCCTGGCAACACTATTCCAGGCTTCAGATTTATATGCTGAGCTGAAATAGTCCAACTGCAGCAACCTGGGCCCATGCTCCCTAACTAGGAGTCCAACAAAAATGTTGGACTCCTGGACACCCCAAAGCTGTGCCCAGAACTGCACACCCACTCCAGCAGCTCCAGACATGTCTTCCATAATTCAAGCTCAATGTCTAATGAGCATTTCTCACCAATTGCAGTTTATATGCTGCTGTTTCTTAACTATTGCATGTCTTGGGCTTACTGAGAGAGTGCACATTTTGGATTTGCAATACTTGAAAACGTTGGACATCACTTACCATCATGCAAAGGGGAAGGTGCAAAGTTCCAGGCATCATGTTTGAGTGATAGTAAGCAATGCACAGCAGTGGTGAACAGTGCAATTTCTAGCTTATTAGGTATACAAGCACTAGTATAAATGGGCTAGTCAGATTTATCATATATATATATATATATATATATATATCTATATATATATATATATATATATATATACAGTTCTCCTACATTTGCAGCTATTACAAGAAGGTTGAAAAAACAGTTGTGTATCTTGCACTTCATTTCCATAATCTGCAATCTCATGACAGTAAAACAAAACTTGCGCACCCTGTACTAGAACTCTGACCATCTGCACTCCACATCTACACTTAACACCTGTTGTCGGGATTAGTGAAATGATATCAGTTATCTTAGTAGTTATTGTAAGGTTCTCTTTGTTAATTATACACACTGTTTCACTATGTATATAATTATCTTTTTCATGTGGCATGCCAGCTGACCACTCAAAGATTGCTCATTTATCAAGAATTATGTAGCTCTTATTCTAATCTGCTCCTGTGATGTAATGAACTCAGCTAGCTTTGACCTTTATCACATATTCATGCATTGTATACTTTCAGAACTAGTTATTGTTAATTCGTTATGCATTGTATGTCTTTATTCTTTGTATGTCTTGCTTTTGTTGGAGCTTTTCTCCCCAGGTCTCCTCTGAAAACAGGCCACTGGCCCAGTCAGACAGTACCCGGTAAACAAATGTAAATAAATAAAATAAATAAATAATTGTAGAATAACACTGCTTTCTGTGTTTGTGTGATGCACAATACTATTAATTGAATGCATCTGGTTTATATTTGTGATTCTCTGGGTCCTGCCTACAACCTGGGTGGTCCATTCCTCCAGTGTGTGTGTGCTGCTCCTTCTTGTGCAAACCAGGTAAGCACAGCTAAACACGTTAATGCCAAACGGTGCATCACGCAAACACTGGCAGAAAACAAAAGAAAAAGAAAAAAAAAGAGAGAAATTAACACACAAAAGGCAGCGTGTCCTGATATTTGCATCATATATTTGGCCTGTTCCTTGTAAAATGGGTGGTTTATTGTGAAATCACTGAACATTGCAGTCAATATATAATGACATACATTTCTGTTCCATACTTCATATCCTTCAGAAAATGCATGCTTGCCCTCTGTCCTTTCATTAGTTTATTGTTTGAGAGGAATGATTCACATTCAGTACACAGGTATCCCAGCCAGTAACACTGGGGCGAGCTGCGAAACCTTTCTTATGCGCACTGCACATCATTATTATTCATGGCATGAGGTTGCACAATGCTGTGAGATTTGCAGTATTGCATACATGAATACATGGAGTTTATCGAATCCCGCAGTATATACTAACATGCTTGCCTCTGCATTATCTGTCTACAGTATTCTTTTCAGAAGATCAGAAGGTATACAGTAATGCCTAGAAAGAATAATATTCACAACAAAATTGTAATTTAAAAGCCTGGTATGTATCCCATTCTGAATCTAGTTTTTTGTTGGGTGTTGCACACTTCCTTAGTCACTCAAGTATGAATCACAATCGCTCAAATACAATACCACAAAGTGGTAATTGTTGACACATTGTTGCTCAGTTTGTATTTTGACAAGATCCTAGTGCTTGAATTCTAGTTTTACATAGAGAGGATTTTGATGTTGCAGCATCCTGGATGAAGGACAAGTGTTGCATAGCATTTTACTGATTACTTGTCAGAAGTACAGCAACCTTGGAGTGACAACAATAAAATAAGGCAGTATGGAGGAGATACAAATTCTACATGTGGTAAAAGAGGGCTTGGCACTGAAAAGTATATATTTCCTGTGTCATGTTTGCATGTAATGTGATGAGACTGAGTGCATTCATTACAACAATTGTATTCTGTCCATTTTTATGTGATCTGTCTAATTTCTCCAAGTCTTTTGGGTTTCTAATGCCACAGCAGGAATGTACTCCATTCTTAAGTCAAAGTAAGATTAAAGTTTATGAAATTAGTATTGTTTTAATCTTTGATATTTACCAAAAGTGCTATTCTCAGCAACCACAATGTGCCCAGAACTGACTCCTTCTGCAATTCACGCTGAGTTACATCTATCAGTAGCATATCTAAATATGACTGTAAATTATTTTTTATGATGGCCATTGCTCCTACTTCTATTGGAACTCTCTGTGTATCCTTCTTCCACATTGACCTCATTTCTGCCTGCAAATCCTGGTATATTATATTTTTGTGTCTCTCTCTAAATAAGACACTGCAGTGACTGGGTGTAGCAATTTCAATGATCAATGCTACTTTTATCTTCTTATCATGGGATGCTATATCTGTTTTTCTCACATCTGTTTTTGAAATGTTGGCAATGGGTAATCCCATGTGATATAAACTTCATCAATTTCTACAATGCTCTATGCCTCATGTTTCCAAGCTTCTCAGCTACTCCAGTATGGTAATGTTTGCATAATCCCCAGTGAAACAATCTTGCCATTTTAATCTCCCTTTCAGTATAAATGCCCTCTGCCATTAAGGCATCACACCCAGTAAAAACATGTTTGACTGTTTCTAATTCTGTTTTCAAAACCTGTATTTATCTCTTTCTCTGACATGATCAATGGAGTCTGTAAACCAATGTGTTCATAGTCCCCTATCCTGGGCCCCCAATATCAACCTTTTGTCTTTTGGGTTAAAGTCACCTGTCCCTAACCATTCCTGCATAAGATCCTGATCGATATGAGATTGTTCAAAGACTTTTCTATTCTTTAACTGTATTTATGCATTTTGCCACACCACATTTCTTGCCTTCTCATCTGATCCTTCACCTAATATTCTTTCTTTTGTTAGTTGGCACATTCAGTTGCTGCCTGATATTTTTCTGCTTCTGGTTTGATTTCCATTCCCTCTTGACACAGATATGCTTCGTCTAAACTAAGAAGGGAAGTCATCTTAAACTTCTTCTCCTCAAGTTTTAAAATTTTACTATGTTTGGATCTTGTGAGGGCAATAGATATGTATGCAGTCCTTTGATTGGAGATCTATACATTCAATTAATTTTGAGGAGACCCATGCTTCTTCCAGAACTTGGTATACACTGTTTTTTATAAATCATTTAATAAGCATGACACATTTTTCTTGTCTTCCTGTCCAACTGATCCAAAAACTTTTGGTGCTAGTCAGTCACCCCAAAACTGCAAGTCACAAAAGGAAGAGCAAATTGGTTTATAGCTTTCACTTTGCTCCAAGATGTCAGGGCTCTTTTCAGTTTTAATTTTAGTCTTCTAATGTTTCTCATTAAGTTCTGTTCACATTTTATTGCTGATCCTTCATCAATTCCCAAATATTTATACATTCCCACTGTCTCAAGTTCCTTTATATAACACTCCTGTCTCAGACTGAAATTTTTTGGTGCTGCAGCTTTCCTGCATTTAAGGTTGTTTTGGCACATTTTTCAAGACCAAATGACATTCTCCTATTGTCTGAAAAGATTTTGACCACTTGCAGTTGTGCTTTCATTTCCTCATCTGACGAACTTTACAGTTTTAAATCATCCAAAAAAGATGAGATGTTTTTAGACTTTGTTGTTTTCTGGGAAGCAAATTGTAATTGTGACATAATCTGTTAAGTAGACTGCTTCATGGATTAAGGGCAAGACAAAAGAACAGTTGTGACAGAATTATCTTAGAATATACCCTTTTGAATTTTTATCCATGGAATAAGAATTTGTCCTTTATCTTGGCTTAGTTGCAGAGTAATATGACACTGTTTCATGGCCACTGCAATGTAACTGATCAATGCAGGCTGTATCTATATGCACTACTTTATCCATGACTGGATGATGCTGTCAAATGCTTTTTTGTAGTCTATCCATGTCATACTTAGATTCTTCCCCTTTTTACAATTCTCCATTACGACTTTATTTAACAACAAATGATCCTTTGTTCCATATGACTTTCTTTTATCACCCCTTTGTTCTATTGGCACTATTGAGTTTTCCTCTAAATGACTATAAACTCTATTAGCATCAATTCAAGTATGTAGTTTACACAGCTTCCGAAGGTAAGTTATTGATCTATAGTTTTTAGGATAGCTTGTAGGTTCACTGTTAAGGAAGAGTATCATTTTTGCTGTTGTTAACCAGGCTGGTGTCTGTTTTTGCTACACATATAAACAGTTCTTAATCAGAACTAAATTTTCATGTAAAGATGTTAATACTTTTAGCCAGAAGTTAGGTATTGCATCTGGACCAGGGGTTTTCCATCTTGGAGCTTTTCTTAATTTTGTTTCAATTTCTCTTGTTGTTACTGCATCCTATTTCATATCCTGTACATTTGAACTTCTTACTGTTTCTTTTACTTCTTCTGTCTATTCAGCATCTTTGTTATGTCCAACAGGATCTTCATAGGTACTGCTTTTAAATGTGTCCTTTTGCTTTGTTTCACAGTTCTCTATAAAACTTTTTTAGGTCATCAATGAACAGCTTATTTTGTACTTTTCCTTTATAGTTATTTGTATATCTTCTAAGTTTTTCAGCCTGTTCTGATACTGTGTGTACTTTTTTATTTATTTTTTATTTGATTTTACGTTTGGTTACCAGGATAGTCCGACTAGATATATGTCCATTTTCAGCGGATGCTCAGGAAGAAAAGCTCCAATAGATAATATTATAATATTACAAGGATTACACAAGTTAGATACATAGAAAATATAAGACAAGGTGTTATGTACAATGGTTTAGTAATGTTCCCAGTATGGACTCACATTTTACATGGTCTGACACATGTCACATGTTAAGATATTATTCAGATATGATTTCATTTTATAACTTAATCAGGGTTGGTACATGAACAAAGCCAGTTCACTTTGAAATGCTGTTTGAGGCTTTTTTTAAGAGATTTATGGAGGATTGAAGGGTTATATAGTTTGGCAGTGAATTCCAGGTTTTGCCAACAAAGTTGGCAAACAGGAATTCACCATCTGAGTTATTAGCTTTGTAGGTTTGGAACAATAGTTTGTTGGCTGATCGTAGTGACCTCAAGTTGTTGTATGGCTTTATAATATTTATAAGTGAGGGGGTAACCTCAGGGTGGTATAGAATTTTGCGTGCTATTAAGAGTTGATTGAATTGAATTAAGCTGGGCAGTTCTAGCCACTCTAGTTGTTTCAGGTTCTGGCAGTGATGGGTTCTATAGGTGGAGCCAGTGGCGAATCTGGCAATATGGTTATAGCTATGGGAGAGTTTACTCAGTTCAGATTTGTTAAGGTTTGAGAGTACAGGAGAAGCATATATAAGAGTGTAGAGTAGGTGTGACTGGGCGATTGCAGTTCTAGCCAGTGGGGTTAAAAGTGACTTGTTTCTGTACAGAGATCCAAGCTTCTTATTGATTGTCTGTATGGTTTTGTTGACCTGTAGGTCAAATTTAAGATTATTATCTATAATAACCCCTAGAAGCTTAGTATGGGTATCTGGGGGGATAGTGGTACCATTGTTGGATGTAACAGAGAATGAAAATCGGGTTGATCTACTAGTCTAAGTATTTTTGTTGCTTTTTTACCTCTTCTGTACTCTTCTAACAGTGACACCTCTTGTCTTACTTGCCTTCCAGTTTTCTCTATTTATTACTTCCATGATGGCATTTGATTTTATCTTTTATTCATTTAGCTGTACAGTAATATATTCTATTTACTTCTGTTATATCACATGAATTTCTGTGAACAGTCTTGATTATAGCACTGTTCATTTGTTTTGCTATACTTCTAACATTTTGGGTCTTATTGGCTTTCTGTAATCTATTTCTTTCATTGATCTTAATATGGCTACCCATCCTTATTAAAATCAAGCAACTCTTTCCTTAGATCATTTTCTTCTAAACTAAGGCCACATTATTTTTCTCCATGTCCTGTGGACATTCTACAGAAAGTTTCAGAGCATTTCTATAACAGATTGTCTTCAGCTTCATCCTATGTCATCTGCTGCTCTTTCATATGGGAAATCAATGGCCTATTGCTCCACAACATTGAATGCATCAGAGTTGTCACCTTTTATGCTCCTTCCCTTGCTGTGAAACTCCAACTAAACACTTTTACTGGTTTCCTAATGAAGTCTACAAAGTATTTCCATATGACAAATGATTATATGCTTTCTGATCCACCTGTTTCTCCTTAATTTGGGGACTCGTTGTTCTGTCATGCTGTATGTTATAATAGTTGGATTTTCTACACTAAATCCTTAATTTCACAGACAATCCATAACTTCAGTTTCTGTTTCAATAACTTCTCTGTTACTAATCCTTTTTTTTATCTGGCCCCTTTGTTTTCTTATTTTTTGTATTGTAAAATTTTCCATTTCTGGATGCCTTTGCCTGTATTTCTATCCAAATATCTTCAGTGCAACTTTTTTGTATTGATTAGTTTTGCTTTCTCTTTTGCATGAATATTGCACTATATTATTTTTTTTTCCTTCGCATGTCCATATTTTGTCTTCAGATGTCTTCTGCTCCTTTTGTTTCTCCTTACTTTGAGGACTCATTGTTCCATCATGCTGTGAAATAACCTGCGTTAGACCTTCTACACTAAATCTTTCACTTTACAGGTATTCCATAACTTCAGCTTTTATTTGTTTAACATCTTCTCTACTAATTGTCTGTTCTACATTCCCCCTTTGTGATCTTATTTTTTGTATTGTAAAATTATTCATATCTGGGTGCCCTTGCCTGTATTTCTCTTCAAACATCTTTGGAGCTGCTTTTTTTGTATTAATTAGTTTGGCTTTCTCTTTTGCAGAAATATTGCACCATATCAGGTATCTTTTTCTTCCCCATGTCCATGTTTCTTTTTGTGTCTTTCAAAAATCTCTAGATTTTGTTCTTTATATTTTCACATTTCCTCAGTCGCACCTTTTTCCAAACAGACCAAGGTTTCTTGGTCTATATAATGGTTTTCATGAATCTGTTGTATTAATGAAGAGAAATTTGCATTAACTGCTATGAAAAAAAAATTCACAAGCTACTTAATAGCTCTTCTGATCGCATTTGTCTTTGCAGCTGTGTTGATGTAATTTGAGCTCAAATGTATCTATGTATCTAAAATATGTAGAGAAAACACAGTGCTGTCATCACATAGAAGAGCATACAAAATTTAATAAAGATAAAAATGTAAAAGCTTAGAGTAAAAACAGATAAGCGTTTTTGGTTAAACCTTCTTTAGATCTAAAATAACATAGTAGATGTAGCCATTTAAAATAACAGAGAGCCAATCCCATTTTGTTTTGCAGCTGATGCCCTTTTAAAATTGTTTTAATGGGGGTGTAGCCATTCAAGCTTGGTAATTTGTCTGCTTGAAGCTGTGTAATCCATCATAGTTCAACAGTTTCTGTGTAATTAGTAATGTCACCACCTCTTAAATCCAAAGTCAAAACTTGTAAAACCATAAAAATCTGCATATAATTTTGGAGTATACTTCTTTTTATTAATATACCCACAGACTTTGCATGATCTGCAAGGATATGTGCCATTTCCTTGACTAGGGACATGTCTCATAATGGGATATGGACGACAAAGTCTTTGCTTTAAGTTCCTACTATTCTTAAATAAAAAACATGCAAACAAAAAGATGCCCAATGCTGAGAGTAAGAACACTTTTAATTCCAAAAAACAGATAAAAACAAATAAAAACAGGTAAGCGCTTTCACGATTGCTCGCTTCTTCAGACCTTAACCAACTAAGAAGCGAGCAACCGTGAAAGCGCTTACCTGTTTTTATTTGCTTTTATCTGTTTTTTGGAATTAAAAGTGTTCTTACTCTCAGCATTGGGCATCTTTTTCTTTGCTGGACTTTGTTTTTGGATATCCTAGATTCCACTACGTTCTTTTGCTGCAGTTAAATAAAAAACATGGCTGTTCACCAACTATGTCTTTTATACATTCATCCAACATTAAGATCTTCCAATTATTCCTCTGGTTGATCTCAACTGAGAGGTCCTGACCTCTCAGCTGCATACATCAGATGAAGATTTTACAAGATCATCTGATGAACTTTGTCAACCTTTTTTAGCCAGAGGCTAAAATATGAACGAAGTAATCAGAATGTTGGATAATAGAACTGAGTTGAGATCCACCAGAGGAATACCATATTTTTCAAGACAATATAGGAACCATGACAATAAGTCTTCTTCCACGTGGGATAAATTTATTAAGACTGGAGTTATTCTATCATATATCAGTGATGTGAACAACCTGTGTGATGGTCAGGAATAACTGGAAGATCTTAATGTTTGATGAATACATAAGACATCATTGGTGAACAACCACATTTTTTATTCAAGAATAGGAGGGAGTTAAAACGAAGACTCTGTCATCCATATCCCATTATGAGACATGTCCCTAGTCAAAGAATTGGTACATATCCTTGCAGATCATGCAAAGCCTGTGGCTATATTAATAAGAAGAATGTTTCTGTACATCCTATTCTCCATACAAAGTATACTCCAAAATTATATGCAGATTGTACCACTATGAATATGATATACATTGCTATCTGCAGTGGATGTACATGTTTTTATATTGGAAAGACGACTACGCAACTTAAGGAAAGGACACATCAGCATGTTAGAGACATTCAACTTAAAATACCAACAAGGCTTTGACAAAAACATCTTATTGATTACACATCACATAGTTTTACTTTTATGGTTTTATAAGTTTTGACTTTGGATTTAAGAGGTGGTGACATTACTAATTACACAGAAACCATTGAACTACAATGAATTAGACAGCTTTAAGCAGACAAATTGCCAGGCTTGAATGGCTACACCCCCCTTAAACCAATTTTAAAAGGGTGTCACTGCAAAGCAAAGTATGATTGGCATTCTATTTTAAATGGCTATATCTACTGTGTTATTTTAGATCTGAAGAAGACTTAACTGAAAGCTTTTATCTGTTTTTGCTTTGAGCTATTATATTTTTATCTTTATTAAATTTTGTATTCTCTAATACATGGTGACAGCACTATGTTTTCTCTACATATTTGTTTGCTTTTTACAGTGCTGTTTTTGGTGGCTAGTGGTGTTTTTTTATTTTGATTTTTATGTATCTAAAATACATAATGGATCCAGTATGGAAACAATTAAACCTTGCAGTACCACATTACGGGGTCTAAAAACATTAAACATATCTGCTAGGAAAGAATATCACAAGCTAGTAAATAGCTCTTCTGATCACTTAAACTTTTGTAGTCATAGATTTGAACAAAAAGCGTATAATAAGGTGAACTCTTTTTCAGTACAAATCCACTCATTATAACGATTTTACTGACTGTATAAACCTTAGATGTTTAGCCATAATCAACACTCCATGGGTCCTGTTGTTACCCACTAGTCTCCCCTGCACCCCTCCCCGGTGCCCTCCTCTGTTTTTCCCTCATTCTGGCCTCACAGCATCCTGACAGATTACTTCTTTCTTGCCTTTTCATACTTCATCTTACATGTTACACCCCCATTGCTTTTACCTCTCTGAAACTGGCAAAGACTCCACTATAATATAAAAATAAACATGAAAAGATAATGGACCCCAATAAATGTTTATTAAGTTCCCTTGAATCTTGGAAAATCCTTCAGAGGAGTGTGCACACACATCATAAATACAATAATAACAAAAGAAAAGACACAAATTAAATGCCAATTAAATTTCCAAACTAATCAATCAAATTAGATTAGATATATTCAATTAACATTTCATATCCAAACCTTCTGGTGTCAAAGTTGCATATTTTAAAATATAAACAGATTTTTTTAACATAAAGGAACATAATTGATGTTTCTGTCTCTTCCAAAATGTGTATGAATGTTTTGTAATACACTTGCTTTAAGAGAATCAATAACAATCTTTGTGATATTCATTAAAGTGAAAAGGTACAGGATTTTCTATCATATTTATTTTAATATCCATCACGTGTTCTTGAAATCTAACTTTTAATATTCATTTAGTTATATATATATATATATATATATATATATATATATATATAAAATAAGTTGCAAGAACATGTAAGGGCATATATATAACCCCTTTGATTACATAACTAAAATGTTCCACTGGTGTAAAACTAATATTATTTATCTTATTAAAACTATTGGTCACAAGTTTAGAAATATTACAGAAACAGCAAATGAAAGTACCCTTAGAGTTATCCAGAACTGTCTATGTAATATGCATATCTGGACTCTGATAAAAACTATGGACCAACATATCATCAACATTACAGCCTCATTTGTGTGAAAGTTTAGGACTGTTATAGAATTTATTATAAAAAAATAAAGTCTCCCAATAAAAATTCCCAAAATTCCAATTTTATTTTTACATATTGCATTCTTTTCCAATATAATTTAAGTCATGAGGAAGTAACTGAATTAAGATGGGGGTCTGCTAGGACCAGAGAAGTCATACAGTTGTAGATGCACTAAGGTGCATCTTAGATTTCTTTTTTTATTTTTTTGTCGACTAACTTACTGATTTAATGATGGCCTGAACAAAAAAAAATCATGCTTATCTTCCTACATCTCCAAAATGACAATTAACTTCTGTGTACCACTGTTGTATTAGATTGGGATGAAAAGTAAAAGAACAAATAGCCAAAGGCATATATTATACTACTGGGTGTCTGGGGGGAAAGTAAAACACTTAAATAAAATCCACAAAGAGAAAAAGGAAAACCAAGTGTTATATTGCAAGCCTACTAAGTGCAATTTTCTGAAAATTATCAGTTGATGTTACACACATCCTGCCCAAACCATCCAAGCAGCTATTTATTGAGTACAGTGTTGATGTCTGATTGTTACAGAATGTGAAAAAAATATGCATGCTTCTTCTACAAAGCCATAATAATAAATGCTTATTTTAAACAAATGAAAAAAGTGTCAGTCAATTTTACCCACAGACAGCCCTTGCATCCAATTAAAGCCAAGTTTATTGACCGAATATACCTCAGACATCAAAATGTGATAAAATAAAAATAGCAACAATTGGACAAAGTAATTTATTTTAACACCCCTCCATATACAGGTGTCCATCCATTATTTCTCATAGTGACCCCTTCAGTAGTTTGTCGGCCTTAGTTCAAGCGGTGCCCTAGGTAAAATGGCTCCACAGTGCCCCCACACCACCTGGTAGCCCCATTGTGGTCTATTTGCACCATCCAGTTTACTGGATAAGCACCCCTGCTAGAGCGGCGCCCTAGGCAGCCACCTAGTTGGCCTGTGCCTAAGGCCAGCTATGCAAGCATTTCACTGACATTAAAATGAAACATTTCCACCAGTGACACCATTAGTAGTTTCTTCATGTATGCACACCCACATATACATTCACTCTCACATAAACACACACACACACACACACACACACACACACACACACACACACACACACACACACACACACTTTAAGTTCTTACCTTCCTGACACATCCTGGCAATAGTACATATACAGCCTGAAAAAAAAAACATTTTCCCACACTCTTGCTTGCTCTTCCACATTTGATACTTCCTTCTTCTTGGCTCAGGTTACCTCAGTCTCCTGAGGCAGCCTGATCCAATAGGAACGGATTCTCACTGCATCAAACAGCAGTCCGGTGAACCACTCATTGAGCGGCAGTGTTGTCACTGCCAAATGCTGCTGATCAAACCTGATTGAAGATCAAAAAATCTAATGCCAGGTTGTTTTCAAAATATTCTGGTAATTGTAAGAAGCAGAATTTTTTTTTTGGATCCAAGGACCCAAAACACAACAGGAAGTCAACCATTATTTTTAATTAAGGTATAATAGTTGACTTTCTGAATTAGCACATTTTATTTTATTTTTAGCTGGGGGAGGGGGTTGCTGCTCAGCAGGCAGTACCACAAACTGCCCCTGTCCAAAGTTGTGTATAGTTTCTTAAACCTTTCAAGGGAATTTTACTGAAAGTTCAAGTAAGATTCCTTGCAGTAAAGAAACCACTATTTTGAACAATGTTTAAACATAAACAAAAGCACAATCCCTGCTCTCTGCATTAATTCCAAGGGGTCTATAATGGATCAGTGTCTTATATCTTGTACAAGAGGAGTGATTTTTTTCTGAAAATTTCATAAGTATATGCCCTGCCATATATTCATTCTTAGTAACTGTAGATTTTAGAAGAATTGCTGAGGTTAATAACTTCAACATCCTGTCAGTCTATTAACAGGTTCAAACAGTTTCTATACTGTCCTGAACATCAGAAATCATATGGTGCCATTTGTGATGTCCGGCTAATATCCCACCAGACTAACACCAGTAATGTGATGTCTGGTTAGTACCCCACTGGACTGCCACCAATAAATGTGACATCCTCCACTTAAAACCCAGGTCAGTAATTAAGGACACTAAATCGTCAGAACTAACTCCAGTGTGTGAGCATCACAGAAAACATCAGAGCACAGAGCACACAAAAGTAAAATTCTACAATTTCCCTTAACAGCACAACAGGAACACACACTATTTTTCTGGGACTGGACTATATACCTCTGTCCACCCCAAATGTAATCCCTTAGCATACACTTCAGAGCAATATGTTCCAGTTCAAGACCTTTGATTCACTCTCACTCAAAATAAATTTAAATCTCACACACTCAAACACTTATGGAAAGCCTAACACAGATTTCCAGCTGTGCCCCCTCCCCAATACAAATGGCAGTGCTGCCACCAGAGTCAGACATATATACACACTTTTCAATGGGTGATCAATTAACAATTAAATATCAAAATACATGATAGCTATGACCTGAGGCAGTCAGGCATTCAAGGTGACCTGTGGAGTATCAAACAGGTATAAGCATTCTCTAGTCTTTAAAAAACACACTGATTGCCCAGCCACAATGTAAAGTAATGAAAAACATTTAATAATAAGTAACATGATTACAAGAATGTAAATCAGTAACTTTCAATAAATACCCAAATTAAATTACCAGAAATGTAAAATTAAATTGTAGGATGGCAGTCCATCATCTTAGAAAAAACTATCTAAATAACTAAGCTTTCCTAAACTAACTAGCGAATACTGTCCCTGGCCTAATCTAAAACATAACAGCAAGGCAGGGTTACAGTTTTTGGTGAGTCCTTTTTCCTGGAAATCCACTGACTGCAACTCTTCACTTACTTGTCAGAAACTGACTTCAGCAAACTCTTTTATATAGTCCAGGTTAACAGTCTCAACCATTGTATTTTAAACCATCGTATTTTAAAAATAACAGTCAGCTGTTTGAAAAAGTTATTTTTCCTATCAGTCAGGGACATTCTAATGACATCACCCACTGGTTCAGCTGATTCTCCGTAGTTTGTACTTTAGAAATGTATCAAAACACTGACAGATTCTTTAAACATTTTGTATAAACAGGGAGATACTCATAATTTTAAAAACATATTTACATTTTCAAAATTAGGCAAGCTGGCATGCAAGTTAATTTGAGAATATACATAAACCTCCTGATAACACAGATGACAGTGTTTTAATTTTCTTCACACCGTATTTCAGCTGCAGATCATCATGCCATGACACAATGAAGGCCTCCTCTATATGTGCAGACAGAACAGTAAGGATACAGAAATTTGATAACTTATAGATAAGGTCAGTAGTCACAAGGCTTCCTTTTCTGGCTACAAAACTCTGTTTTTCATAACACACACACACAAACACACACACACACACACACACACACACACACACACACACACACACACACACACACATATGTTTTTAAAATTTTGAGTATCTCTCACACACACACACACACACACACACACACACACACACACACACACACACACACACACACACACACACACACACAAAATACCATTACCCCGTATAGCTATACCATTACCCTGTATAGCTATAAACAGTGAAGTGTGGAAAAAGTATAACTACAAGGCCATGCTGTGGTTCCTCATCAGATCACTGTTACCTGTAGGTTCAAACACATAATCTGTGTTTTCATATCCCATCTCTATGTTGTCAATTTTTAATTTATTTATTCACTGATCTGTTTTTCACTGTGGACTCTGTTACAGTACTGCCTTTTCTGAGAAGTTATACACATGCTCAGCTACTGGTGTAGTCTTCCACTGGGATTCATTCCTGCAACTTAGTTCTTGCAATTCAAGAAGGTAGCCATCTGAAATATGAATGAGTCCTGTAATGTGAAGATTGAATTGCCATTGACATACATATACTAGGTCCCACCATGTGTGTGTGTGTGTGTGTGTGTGTGTGTGTGTGTGTGTGTGTGTGTATACACACACACACACACACACACACACACACACACACACACACTAGAATAGGAAGAAAAGCCAATGCTGGGGGGTGCAATGAGGCATGCCTCCAGAAACTGCTTTTCTAAATCTAAATTTTTGTATATCATTTGTGATTTGTGTTTCACACCTATGAGGGTCAATCACAAAATAGTCACTGTTGCATTAAGAAGCCACCTCAGTGGACGTTTGGATTGTGCACTGTTTGCAGATCCTAAAATCTGAGCAGATTGGTCTACCTGTTCTCCATAAAAGTGACTCCATACTTTATCACTTCTCAATGTAACATTTGTTCAGGGATGGCATTGTCCTTGTTTTCCTAACAGAGGTGATTTAATGTTGAAGGTTTTTCTTGGATGTGCAGCTGCTTTTACAGATGGTCTTCCACTAAAGCTGGCTACAGGTGCACAGTTTTGCTCAATGTAGCCACACAGAGCTGTATTAATTCTAAAGATATTCCCCACCTTTCCTATTTCCTCAATAGATGTAGATGTATAACTAAAATAATTCTGTATTATAGTGTGTGTGTGTGTGTATGTATATATATATATATATATATATATATATATATATATATATATATATATATATCTATAAAGTACACCAAACTCCCAGATGTAAAAGCAGAAATAAAGATATATCCCAAGGAGCCAGAGATCTTCGTAGCGTCTAAACACAACGGCTACCACTTCGATATGTATATTATGTATATTATAATATACATATCAAAGTGGTAGCAGTTGTGTTTAGATGCTACGAAGGTCTCTGGCTCCTTGGGATATATCTCTATATATATCTATATATGTATGTATATATATATATATATATATATATATATATATATATATGTATATATATATATATATATATATATATATATATATATATATATATATATATAGTCAATCAAGCCAGGATGCTACAGAGCCACATGGTTCACTTTTCTCAACTTCTCTTAAAAACACGAAAGCCTTTCTGAATAACTGAGCAATTTTACTCTGTCAATATCAGTACATATGAATTTTGTACTCTGATATGATGAGCAGCCACTCTGGGTGGAAAGTGTTATGGTTGTGATGAGCTGATCTGGATTTGTCATCAGTTTATGCAGGCTTTCAGAAATTAATAATGGTGTTACAGCTACAGTTTTAATGAAACACTGTAGTGTTGTGTGTGAGAATATACTTGGTTTTGCTCCTCAACTTAAAGTGGATGACTCATCAAAGTGGGGGATGGCACTCAGCACATGAATACCTAGCTAAACCTCTATTTCAAGCTATGGAATAACAGAGAACTATTTTCACTTTTATATTATAAAGCACTTATATATAAAGAAATGCAGTGTTTCCAAGGGCACAAATTCTGATCAACACGGAATGCACAATATGAGTGTTCCACAATATCAAATTATTACTCTCATGATTATTAGAAATACAAATTGATGTAAACAGACACCCTGATTTACAAATAAATTTACAAGTAAGATGTGTATGTATATCAAAGGGAAAAAAACCTTTTGGTTTATACAAAGAAATGGTTGCAATTGTGTAAACCCTGTGCAATCTCTTAACCTAGCACACTACTGGCTCAAACATCTGTGTTTCCTAAAAATCAACCTATAACTTTCCCCGGGATTCATGAAGCTCGGTGGAAGGACGGCGTTAGCCTTGCACTGACCATGCAGCACCGACCATGCAGCATAGAGATGGTGCAGCAGCACCATATGCATATTAATGAAGGCGTGCTGCCGCACCGTCCATGTGCACAGGAAATGTGCACAAGTGCAGGGGGCATGTTTAAGCGATGCACAGAGGCGTGAACATGTCGGCTACAGTTGCGCAACCTAAAATGCTGATGTACAGCCTGCCTCTAATAGTAATCGCTCCTGTCAGTGTCCATGGATACTGAAATTATGCAAAGCATACAAGAGAGTTCCGTGAACCCCAAAATTAAATCTAAACCCAAAAGTACGTAACTGAATTTTAAGCCCCTGTCCCTCGAACAATGACATTTAAAACCCTGTGTCCTTATTTCATTGTAGTGTTGATTTTTATACCAAGTGGAAGTGAAATGCAGTGTGTTTGTGCGCTGCTGCCCTTTGCTAAGCCTAGCCCAATGGTTAGGGTAACCAGCTGTCCCACCTTGTGAGGGACAGTCCCTCTTTGGGCAATTGTGTCCTGACAAAAATTATTAAAAATGGCAAGATTGTAGGACATAATTATGTCCTATATTGTATGTAATAGTTGCATAACACAGTTATTCTGTATCTAAAATACCTAAATGTTATAAGAAACAGAATAAGCAACTAAAATGCTACAAGAGTAAGCTATCATGTAGGCAAAAATGTTAAGTTCTATCCTTTGTACTGACTGTGGGTATGTGTCGGCCTGTAAAATCTGATGTGTGTCCCAAAAATGTCCAACTTTGGCCATTTGAAAAGGTGGCAACCCTACCAATAGTCAGAGCATTCGCTCAATAACTGGCCATTTGCAGTTGGAGTTGTCCTTGTCTGGACAGCCCAAAGATGAATGGGTATTACCCGGGTCAACCTACCATGTCATGAAAGATAAGTATTTGCATGCACCTATGTGCGTGAAGTACAACATGTGGAAGACCAAATATGTTAGGGTTGTCCTCACAACCATATTGGTACTAGAGATATGTAGAGTACGCATTATGTACTGCTGTCTGTGCATTGGGCCAGCAACCAGAGAAGGGATGGATGGTGTGTTTGTGGAATTTGAGGGGGGGTTGACGGGTAATGTAATAATTTGCCAAGGGGAGACTGGGTCGGATGTATGATAGGTGAACTGGAGGTGTACAAGGGAGCAGTGGGTGAATCAAAAAGGAAACCAGAGAACATACATTCACATCCCCAACACACCCTGACAGGCCATACTGCAGAACACAATCCCGCAAACAAATGAACATTAAAATGTGCGATACACATGTACAGAAATGATACTGGCTCACACTCACATTATGGTCTGGCATGAACAGAGCCATCCAGCCCCTACACACCTGGATACATAATTGAATACCGATCATCCCCTCCACAGCACCCCCCCCCTTGCTGAATGTCCACCAAAACCACCCATATTCGGGCTGCTAGCTTGGACCAGCCATATCTACACATAGTGCCCCTTACCCACATCTAGTAGGCAGTCTCACCCTAGGCAGTCTCAGGCTTGCAAACGAGGTATCCCATGCATGTATAACCCTCCCTCATTTTCATAAAGCCAAAAGAATAGGAGTCATTGGCGTCATCAATTTTTGGACATCCCTCATGGGATAAGTGTCTGTTCTAAAGATTAGACTTGGTGGCACAACATGATGTCCAGCCCCGTAGACATCCGGACACAAGTTGCATTAGCAGTAGTTGTCCACAACCCTGCTCAGCCTCCAGTCGGACCTGCATAACCTATGTCCCGGGATTAAACACCTGACCATTATGCACGTCTCCCCATGTGCGTTATCGGGAATATATACCTTTCACATGTTCCCTAGAAGCTTCTCCATAGCCATCGTCCAAATAGTACACATCCACAAATTGTATACCCTGTCCAGGTTCCATGTCGTAATGATGCACACAACTCCTGTATACCAACGGTACACATCCCTCCCAGATGCGGGTGTTCATATGCATAGACATGTACAACTGCAAATATGTAGTCATACATCTATAAATGCGCATGCTTATATACGCATAGCTAGAGCTACACATCACACATCCATATGTATAAGTAGTTGTCAAGTATGTATCCTATTTATTAATATGTATACTTGCAAATGTATACATATGTCTCTCAGAAACATATGAACATTAACATGCACTATACATATGTACACCAACCAACTGTCACATTTGTTGCCAGTAGTGTGGAATGCCTGTAGTAAAGTCATATAAGCTAATTACCATCCATGCAGAATGCACCACGGATGGTGTAGTGGTCAAACTGGTGACTAAGGTGTTTCCATTCCTGGGTCCAAACCATGCAAGGGCTGCTAATTTTATATGATTCCCAGATATAGGGGCGGCGGTAAGTGACGGTCATTCAACAGTATAGGAAATGTAAATAAGTATGTAGGTGTATATGCATGTGTATGTACAGACACACACACATATATATATATATATATATATATATATATATATATATATATATATATATATATATATACATGAAAAATGAACAAGGTCACAAAAAAGCAGTCATAATGAATGTGAAGAGAAACAGCAGCAGAACCCCTCATATTATTTAGTGCTGTCATATCAAGCTGGCCAGAGGTAAGCAAACCTCCTGCGTTCCCAACCACAGGTAGAATGCTAACAGTGGAACTAAGTTTGTCCACATGCTAAGTCTGACTTTCAAACAGTCTCCATTCAGACATGCCAAAAACCGGAAAACTAATTGAACACCCTGACCATTTTATGAATGTATGTCCCAGGAATATAAGCCTGGGACATCTGAATATACTTGGAATGAGCCAACATACGGGACATGTCTAGAGCAGTAGGGAGTGGCGCATGTGTAGTGGTGTGGTTTATTTCTGTCCGGAGAATGGATGACTGCTGTGTTACTGATGTTTTGCTGCATTTGTTCTAGTAACTATGAATCATGGGTATACATGCAAATGAAGCAGCACAGCAATAGTGTAGTGGTTAGAGCATCCGCCTATCAAGCAGACATTGCCGGTTCAACTGCAGCACACACCATTTATGACGCGTAATCCGTATACGAGCATATCCTGCTATTTTATGCTGTATAACGATATAATACCATTGAAATGTGAACTGGGGTGACATATCACAGTAAGAATGCAGAAGGTGTTTGCATGACGGGAAACAGTGGTTAAACATGGCGAAACAGAAAACCGCTGGTGAAAAGTGTTCTGCTCACCCTTTGTCCAACGGCCCTTGTTCTGCCCAGCAACACAATAAACTGCCTCAGCCTGGCTCGAAGCCAGGACCCTAGACACCACAACCAATGTGATTTACCACTAAGCCAGAGCAGTTATAACTAACTCTGATGTTATCACAAACATAGCAGACAGCACAGTCATTCAACAGTATGATCAAAGTAATGAATAATGTAGATGTGTATTCATGTGTACGTACAGATATAATATATATATATATACATATATATATATATATATATATATATATATATATATATATATATATATATATATATCTACAGAACAACCATGGGCACAAGAAAGCATTCATAATGAATGCGAAGTAAAACAGCAGCAGAACACCCATATTATCTAGTGCTGACATATCAAGCTGGCCAGAGGTGGGCAAACCCTCTGCATCTCTAACCACAGATAGGATGCTAACAGTGGGAGCAACTTTATCCACATTCTAAGTCTGACTGTGAAATGGGTACAGGGCAGTCCCAGTCCACAGTGAGACAAGCATAAACCCATATGAATACCCTAACCATCATACAAACATATGTACCAGAACTATAGGCTTCTGAATTCTGAATATACTTGGAGTGAGTCAACATGTGGGATGGGTCCAGAGCAGTAGGGAATGGTGCATGTGTAGTGGTGTGGTTTTCCCAACAGGAGAATGGATGTCTGCTGTGTTAGCGAAGTGTTGAGGCATGTGTTTGGGTAACTATGAACGATGGGTATACATATAAATGAAGCAGAACACCAATAGTGTAGTGGTTAGAGCATCCGCCTAATGAACAGGCATTCACAGTTCAAGTTCGACTATAGCACATATCATTTTCCTTGTGGAATGAATGTCATTCTGCTGGAAAACTGACATAATAACATGTAAATGTGAACTGGAGTATCGCATGGGACTTTTAACTAGATCCTTTCAATCAAAGTGGTACTGTCATAATGAATAAGGCACAAGTAAGCACAAATAAGCGGCAGTAAACATATGTAGCATACATTAAGCATATGCGAGTGCACTTCTGCAGGTGTAAGCAGCACCCAGCATAGGAAATGTATATAAGCATGTACAGATGTAATATATCTATATATATCTATACATATATATATATATATATATATATATATATATATATATATATATATATATATATGTATATATAAATATATAGGTCTACCTGAAAACACCAAATGCTGACAACGCCGAGAACGAGATAACCAACACCAGAAGATCGACAATGGAGATGACCGACGATTGAAAATCCCGGCGCTGAGAACACCGACATGTTAAAGTAAGTGTGTGATAGTGATGGACGTTAGGGTCAGGGTGCGGGTAAGGTAAGTGTGCAATAGTGACAGACTTTAAGGTTAGGGGCCTGTTAAGTGAGTTAGTGTTAGGGCGTGGGTTAGGTAAGTGTGCAATAGTGACGGACCTTAGGGTTAGTGTTTGGGTTAAGGTTAGTGCATAGATAGTTGTGTATGTAAGGTTTAGTGTAGGTTTGTAAGGTTTTTGGTGTGCTTGTGTTGTGTGTGTGTTTTACGGAAAAGGTATTTGTCTTGTTTTGTTGATTGTCGGGATTGTGGTTTGTCGGGCATGTGATGTTTCGTGTTTTTGAACTTTCGGTTTTGTGGTGTCGGTTATCTCGTTGTTGGTGTTTTTGCATGTCGGTGTTTTCAGGTAGACCCATAAATATAAATAAATATATATAAAATATATATATATATATATATATATATATATATATATATATATATATATATATATATATATATATATATATATATATATATATATATATATACATATATATATATATATATATATATATATATATATATATATATATACATACATATATATATATATATATATATATATATATATATATATATATATATATACACACACACACACACACACACACACACACATTTATATATATATATATATATATATATATATATATATATATATATATATATATATAGATAGATAGATATATGTAAAGAATGAATGTAGTAACAATAAAGCATAGACAAGGGATGAGAAGGGAATCAACAGCAACTATGGTATTATATAGTGTGTCAGCGTATGTCATAACAAGCTGGCCAGGATTGAGCAGAGCACTGCTACTCACACCACAGGCAGGGTTTTACCAGTGGGAGTAACATCGTTGAAATGTTAAGTCTACTTTACACACAGACAGAGAGTAGTCCCTCCTGGGACTACCAAAAATTCTAAGGCACATTTGGGCATCATCTATTACACAAGCAAGGGCAGGTATGTTCAAAGATTAAATGGTGGGAGAGCCTGAGAATACATGAGGCGGGGCAACATATGTGTAGGGCCCCTAACGCTCTGGAGAGAGCAATGTTTGGAGGAGTGTCATGGCTGCGATAATAAGTGGATATTGGAAGTTACGCATGTAAGCTGAACACGGGTGGGGTGGAGCAACTATGGGTATGAAATTATGGAATCACATGTGCCAGGGTTGGATGACCCGGTTCTAATTGGACCATCCCGTGGAGGTCAGTGAGTTCGCAATAGGTATATATGCATACACACATGCAGACATCAATATATAGAAGTACATTCTCTGTAACACATGCATTCCATTTTTAGACATAGATAACAGGAATGTGCACATACAAACATCGACAGTAGATGGAATAATAGGCTGTGCAGAAGAGGGATGGGACGAAACAGCTAAAAATGCAGAGGTGTGTACAGTGTCCAAAGTCAGTGCTGTGCTGACGATAATCAAATGTGAGTGCTTCCGCACACATGGAATCATTCCTGTGATTTGCCCGCTATGGCAACACTAAGTGATAAACCGGTCTATTTGTAAAAGAAATACGCTGAACACGTACATAATTAGGGTCCCATGTGTAATGTGTGTGTTACCACATTGTCATACATATTAATTAATTGTAGTTTCATGTGAATGGGAGTAAGGATGTAATTAAGTATAGAGTCTAATCTTGCCATAAACACATGCGTGTTCCATGTGGGGCAACTCAATAATTGCGAATAGTATTCCTTCGGATGCTCTCTTCACCAATGTTTGTGGACTAAAAGTATGGGAGTTCTGAGGATATGTGGAGTGAGTAAACCAATGGGATGGCTCTATAGAAGTAGGGAGTGGCCAGTGTGTAGTGGTGTTGATACACCGCAAATCTGACAGGAGAATGGATGACAGCAGTGTTAGGGAGGCGTTGGAGTATGTGTTTGGGGATCCAGGAGCCATGGGTATATGGTATATATGCATATGGAGCAGCACAGCAATAGTACATTCGTTACAGCAACCCCCTAAAAAACAGACATTCTCATACCTAATCCCATTTTATCACATTCCAATTACCATTGGTAATCCATACATGAACATATTGCAACATCTGTCCGCTGTATAACCTGATAAATATCGATTACAAGATAATTGGAGTGAAGTGTCAGTGTCATAATGAATAAGGCACGAGTATGCAGGGAAGCATATATAAACACCATTATGCATGTGTAAGTGTGTTTGCGCTGGGTATGTATTGGTTTACAGACACACACATATATTTACATATATTTACATATATATATATATATATATATATATATATGTATATATATAATATATATATATATATATATATATATATATATATATATATATATATATTGTTGCAGGCATACACATACGTATATATATATTTATATATATATAGTTGCAGACATGCATATACATATGTATAACTATATATATATATATATATATATATATATATATATATATATATATACATATATATATATATATATATATGTACATACATACATATATAAATCTATATATGTGTGTGTGTGTGTGTGTGTGTGTGTATGTGTGTGTGTGTGTGTGTGTGTGTGTAGCTATACAGAGATATACAGCTATGATAGGAAACAGTACACAGGAATGACATATGTTCACAGGCTATGCCAATGGAAGTGAGGAGCCCAGGCATGAAACACATAGCATGCCCTTCCACCCCCCCCCCCCAGCCGGACAATGGAAACATACATGCAAACAAGGTAAAGAGTCCGCTGCTCCCCAAATCACAGGCAGGATACAACCAGGGGGGTACACAATGCACCTGTGGATTGTAATCTTGGAACACAGACTGGAGCGTCTCTTGCAGGATACCCCATAATTTGCACAAACCAAATAAAGGCGATAGACCGGCCATATTATCTGCAGTGTATACAGACTCGGAATACAAGGGTGGGTAACCCTGATAACCCATGGGCCGAGACAACTCCCGTGAAGTGGAGAGTGGGCAGCGTGTAGTGGTGTGTCCAGAACAGACCAGGACCCAGAGTAAGGATGGGTGCTGTTGAGCAGGTGAGGGTGGGGGAACTATGGGTAGCTCCTTATGAGTCTAGGTGTGAAGGTGTTGGCTTATGTGGGCCTATATAGACAGCCCTAGGGATGCAAGAGAATGTGTTCATTGGGTAGAGGCGTCGGCCAACAAGCAACCACACCCACTGCGAGACCCACTAAAGCAAAGTGTAATCTATATGGCAAGGAACGGAATAACCAGATGTAGACGTATATATGTAGAGGTATGTGTGTGTATATCTACCCATAGCAACATAGAGATATGCCTCTCCCTCACCGTAGTATGAATGTATACATACAGAGAAAGAATACAGATACATACCCACATATAAACCTATACATATGCAGACAACCATAGACCCATATGTCATTAGATTATATATATATATATATATATATATATATATATATATATATATATATATAGCAAGATATAAATATACATGTATGCATACATATACAGATATATCTGTATGTATTAATGTAAATATATATATATATATATATATATATATGTGTGTGTGTGTGTGTGTGTGTGTGTGTGTGTGTGTGTGTGACAGTAAATATTCACATGTATTTAGCTAGTATATGATACAGCAGTTACGAGTAGCATATGTTCACAGGCCATGCATATGGGGGTGGGTGGTCCAATAAACAAATGTGTAAAACGTAGCATCACCACCCCACCCCCCCAGCTAGGCCGGTGAGACATACAGACACACAATAAATGTAAACACACCACTGCTTCCCAGACCACCGGCAGGATAGTACCAGTGGGAGAGACCTGCAAGGTCTAATTATGAAACATAGACATCGATGTCCCTTGTGGAACACCAAAAATTAATGATCGGAGCCAGTCCTGGTAATGATTTATCAGACCAGGCTGTAGATGTACACGGACCAGTAGGTTGTGCAAGCATGATAAACCATGGGTCGACACACTGTATGATATGTGTCCCGACAAGGGGAGAGTGGGCTGTGTGTAGTGGTGTGTTTATACCCCACCTGCACCCAGAGTAAGGATGACTGCAGTAGAGGAGTGGCAGGTGAGGGAACTATGGGTATGTGATTATGGGCCTAGGCAGGCAGGTGTTGGCTTGCAGAGCCATATTAGGACCGCCCCGGGGATGTAAGTAATATTCTGATATGGGCATAGCTGATGCCCATACCTCCCAACCCCTAAAAGCACATCCACTGGATAGATTGCAAACCATTGAGGGAACACATAGGGACCATACCATTGAACTGCCCCCGATTACCAGGGACGTCCCTGACTTCGACTCAGATTCTAACTCTGTCCCATCTAAACCTTTCTAGAACTAGTGATATTAGGAGGAAAAGTGGTGGATTACACGTAATGAATAACAACAACAATTAAGAGTCATAAACAGCATGTACCTCAGACAATGTGTATGAATACATATGCACTGAGTCTGTCAATGTGTCAGGTTGATAACACCAATAATTTAAATGTGCCCCTGATGTTGTTATACCATGTCCCTGATTCTGTCTTCATTTTTCCCCAAGCATATGAAAGGGCTGATAGGGACAGAAAGCACATATTCCACTGACTACTTTAAAAAGATGATAGAATAATAGGTATGCAATAGCATGACTCGCAGATGTGGGTTCCAAAACCCAATTACTTGTCTGTATTGAAGAGTCTCAGTTCCCATGTATCTTCCAGATGGGTGCAGATTGTAAGAGGAACACACAAATAATATGAATAAAACACTGGACAGGCCGCAGTCGAACAGAATGCCGTCACCTAATGGTCAGCCGTTCCCGATACTGTAGGCATGTGTACCAATGTAATAGGAATCACAAGGTAATATTGTGGCCCTCACTCCCACCCAGGGATGTGAGTGTCAGATGCAATCACCAATGTCAGTGCATTTGCAAGTGTGGGAGCAAGCGGGTGTAAGCCTGTTTGGCCACCAGTATGTGAGTATTACACTGGTAAAGCAATGTAGAGGCTAATTGAGTGTAAGAAGTTGTAACCAGAGGTTAGCATTGCATAACACCGTGCAAACCCACGCACACCTGCTCACAACTGCTTTCATGTGCCTTAATCCCTCCATATACAATGGCCTTGTTCTGCCCTACAACATAATAAACGGCCTCTGCAAGGCTCGGAACCAGGATCCTGCACACACAGCTAATGTGATTTACCAATACGCCATGGCATATATACAGACATTGGACATTACCACAAACATATCATACAGCACAGTCATTCAGCAGTATAGGAATGTATTCCATCATGTAGATGTATGTGTGAGTGTTCATGTCCAGCATATAGGTACATACATATATAGAGATATATCAGGAACATACCATGTGACAACAAAGCATTACAAACGAATGAAAAGTGAAACACCAGCGACTCCTGTATTATGTAGTGTTGTTGTCCTATGTAATATCAAGACTCCCTCAGACAGACATGTGTCAGTCATACACGCAAACAGTTGTACATTGGCCGTATACATCACTCTGTGCATGTAATGTACATTAACACAACAGTACCTGTCCAATCATTATGTGAGAACAGTACTTTTGCAAGGTGCTGTGTGCAACATCATCATCATGATAAAGGTAAATGGGGTAACCAGAGAGGGACCGGTAGTATTGTGTGTACAATGGGGTCACCCACATCATGTGTACCTAGAATATTTAGGAATGAAGTGCATACCAGGATCGTGTGCCTGAGGGACAGATGTGAGGATAACAGCAGTATGTTGTGATGCATATTACAAGGGTTACATGTGTCCAGTGGGTACGTGTGTGAAATGGACAGCTATTTATTGGTCAAATGTTGTCCTGGGAACCGTTTGGCCTTATGTTTCGGTAGGGTGAAGGTAGGATGTGGGGGAAGGAGTGTAGGTATGCCCGTGGAGGGTAGGTAGGGTAGGATCACACACAAGATAGCATAGAGGGTCGGTATATGACACATATGGGGGTATACACCTCAGATGGGGAGGGGTGTTCGGTATTCACAAGGCCATAGGGACAGTGGGACGGAGGTCCCCAGCTATTGGCAGCCACCACTGCATCAAAACAGCTGCAAAGGAGGCAGTGCTGGGGGCTGTCCAGGAGTGGTGGCCTTACCCTGTAAATGTGACACTCCTTCCTTGAGCTTGCGTATCTGGCCTCGGAACCCCTTATTGAGCCCCGCAATGCACCATGTCTGGGACCGCAGCACAGCAGACATGTTCCTGCCTGGCCCTGCTCCCAGGGGGGACAGTCCCCATCCTCAGTGGTGGTACCACCAGAAGTTGGTGCAGAGCCAACAGAGGTTGAGGTCCAAGGCTGGGCCCCAGATGTGCTGGTGCCAGGTGCCATGGTCAGCTGAAGTGAGACAGGAGGTTCTGCCGGGACCTCCAAACCCATACAGCCTTTGGTGTTGCAGTTTAAACACAGATATGGCTTAGTAATAGACAACGGCATTCAGGATTACTTACAACAGTATGCATAGATATGATCATCAACCCAACAAAACAGATGGTATACATTTGCAGAGGGAGCACAACACATGCATATATACTGCATGACATCTGTACAAAGTGTAGAAGACGTCTGACTGCAGCTATGAATAGTGGCCCATTATTGGCTTGCCACTGAGAACCCCAGACAGCATCTTTCATGCCACAGTGACATGTGACATATGTCCAGGCAGGGATGCGATGGCAGTAACACATCCCTATCACCATGTACTGGTAGCAATCCTCACACTATGCTCCTGCTGTGCACAGATGTGTATTCAGTGTGTAACACAGGAAACAAATGGTTCCACACACTGACCAGTCCATAGATGGCCCTACAGTTGAGGGTCCCTCAAGAACACAGCACTGTCATGTCTGTTATAAAACATGCAGAATAGCCATTATCACACGCAACATGTTAAACAGGCAGTAGTCTCAATGAAGCATAGCTACACTTACATGCTGTAGTCATGTCTGGCACATCACCCTCCTGTCTTTAGGCTATTTCCCACTGTGTATGATGTTTGAGGAACATCCAGATATCATCTGTGATGCCATTTCCAAATACCACATCTAGGTACCACTCACAGCGACTGTCATGGTCACACACCAACATGATGTTCCTAGATATTGTACTGTGTTTATCATGTGAATGGCTATGGGAACATCATCACAGCTGTTCCACATGCAATCAGCTAGAGGAGGACTGCAATAGGTGCAGAGGCCATCACCTGATCATGTCCATCACTTACAATACACATGCTGCTGCTGAGCAGGTGTATGCCTCCACATCCACCAGAGAGTGTGTGGGAGGGACAGACATTGTACATCAGAGAAGGGCTTGGAGATTAAAACCTAAGCATCATCTGTCACACACCTACCAGTACAGGGGTCAAACTCCTGGCTGACTAGTCATTACTAATACAAGTGTATGCAGTTACTACATGTGCCACAAAGCCAACATTTTGCTGTGCTGTAAGAACATATATGTGTGTTGGTGAGAGACATGTGCAACAGAGATATAGTAGACATACATTAGGAGTAGCACACATGGCTGTCCATGTGAACGGATGCCATTGTCACCACAACCACACTCTCTAATGGACTCACATTGACACTCTTTGCCAGAGCCACAAATATACTCCCTAACTACTTAGTTTGCCATATTGCAGTAATGCACAGGTACTACAAGCACCACAGGGGATATCTGGAGGTTCTATGGGCTAGGGCATATGAACGTATTTGACATCAGTTGGTATGCCAATGGGGGTTATACTGGGAGTTACTGTTGGATGCATTATAACCCACACACAGACACAAGTTGCCAGTACTGACATGCATGTATGCATTGCTTCATAAGTGTGTAGTGGTTGGCTGTGCAAGATGGCTGTACAAGGCTGGGTGAGGGGTAATTCTTGGCATTGCACCACCTTACAATGGTTTGCAGTGTGGTACAGGGGTGTAGTGTCTGCAATGTCCCACACAGATGAGTACTGCATGAACTGCCCTGACATCCTGGTTACCATTGTGTAAGGCCATAGCTTTGCAATGCATGCCATGTCTGTGTTTGATAGTCCTTGACATGGACATTGCCTGGGATGTGCATGTCCCACAATACTGTACAGTGACATGTACGGGTGTACGTGGTATGGCAGGCACATGTTGTGTACACAGACTGTTATCCTACAATATGCCAATACTGGCCTGTTGTGGAAAAACCTGCTTATAATCAGCAGGTCGACCCTGCGCCTGCATTGATTGCATGATGCAGGTATTCCCTGGTGTCAGTGGTATCGGTCCATACAGGGAAGATATGTACGGCATTGTATGGCCTCTGTGGATCACATTTGATGGCACCACATATGTTGCAGGCATCCAGTGGGGAATATAGTGAAGGAACATTGTCCGCAGTTATGTGCCTATTGTACCACTGTACAAGGTGCCGTGTCCTCTGCAGCCCACTGCAATCACACCATGCCTACTATCTGTCATCAATGTGCATGGTACTAGCAACATAGCAGGATATCTTAGGCAAGTGTGTTTGTGTATGACACATGGGTTCAGGACATATACTGGGTGCTAGTAGGGTTGCATACTTTGTACACCAAGCCTTTTGCCAGATGTAGGGGTATGACTTGCCAACAGAGTCCCATGGCGAACTGACATCTGTATGCCTCGTGAGGTGGGCTGTGTGTCATAAGACGGACACCTTATATAAAAACTATAAGATCTGCTCCCCAACATGTCCAGTGGTTAGACACTCACAGCCACCTTCACACAGTCTCTGACAGTGAAACACACACCTGCCATGTCCCGGATTCAAACCCCTATCTACCTAGTGTATCACACTGCAGCAATACACGTTTATGGCATGCGCTACAGAGAATACCAGGTTACAGCACTCCTAAAGGTGTATTTCTAGGTGTGTGACATCAGCAGGATTGCCAAAGGTGAGTATATGATTGTACGGAGTGTGAGTACTCTAAAAGCATTGGTCTTTCCTCAGACAGATGGACACACACACACACACACACACACACACACACACACACAGTTGGCAAGTCTGGGATTACAACACTACAGCAATACACAGTTACAGAATGCACAACAGAGAATACTGGTCTACGACGTTCCCAGATGTGTATTTCTAGGTGAGTGACATCAGCCACATTGTCAAAGGTGAGTATATGATTTGTACGGACTGTGGGTAGCCTATAAACCATTTCTCTCTACACAGTCTGAGACAGACAGACGAGCACACATTCACAAACACAATTGGCAAGTCTGGGGTTAGAAGTACTACCTAACTAGTATAACACTACAACAGTAGTTATGGGACGCACCATGAAGATTACTGAGCTACAGCTCTCCCAAAGGTGTATTTCACAATGGATGACCTCAGCAGGCTTGTCATAATACTGCTATGGGGAGGACAGTGTGTGCATGGGCCATAACCCAGTCATGTAGGGGTTGACATGCCACATGCAGGTGCACACGGGGCCATATGTCACAGGTACGTGTATATAGCTACTAGATGACTACTTCCCTGTATAGTCATGTTGCACAGCTGCCATCCCCACCACATAATCTGACATGCTGACAGATACAGGTGGCTAGTATCTGCAGTGAATGACATCTGCACCTCATGTGTTTGGGGCCCTCTGGCTGTGTGCTGGATGGGGCAGGCACAGATGGCTCCTTGTCACAGTCACCCTCTTTCACACATCTATGTCGATCTACCTTAGACGTATTATAGTGTATTGTCCTTACATATATGCCTGTATTCCTATCCACTGTGTGTGCAAGGCAGGCGTGGTGCATACTGACATGTCTCTGCACTAAGAACTGTGACTGCCAGATATGTCCTGACCACTGGTGTTTGCAGACATGGCCTTCATGTGTTTAAGTGTGTGAGCATGCCCAGTATAACCATTCAGTATGTTGTCAACTGACATTGTCTTCATACCTTTAAGTGTGTGAGCATGCCCTGTATGGCCATCTGTATCGCATGTGTTACATGTCCAGGTAGTCTGTTCTGTGCTGCTGACCTTTATGCTGTACACCAACAGGTAGCATGTTGTATCTGCAGGGTATCCATCGGTCATGTGGCATCGACTGTTGCTACATTTCTGCATAGCGGGGGGGAGCACTTGACTGTGTCTACATTCCAACACAGAAGCAGGGTGGGGCACACCTAACTGTTGCTATAAGTGTACGTTGGATGTGGGGTACACCTGACACTTGTACACATTTGCTAGTGCTGTACTGGTATGTCAGGCACTCCATTTCAGTGTGTAGTCTTACCCAGTGTGCTGGCTAGAGGCATACCAGTGTACTACAGATCTTAGCTTTAATAACCAACATATTAGTTTTGGACTTCCTAGCTTTCACAACCTACATCCAACTGCCTGGCCTGCTGTAGGATGTCCATGTGGGTCTGCAGGAGGGGTTACCCATAGGGCACATTCAGAGGCCATAGTACAGAATTTGTTTGTGTAGGTCTACACCTGTCCAGCTGGTTGAGACTTGTGTGGATCTTATGGACACACATGACACTCAGCCCGTTACCTGCATTGGGATTTGTCACCCTGTGTAGTACTGGCTACTATGGTGACTCCAGTATGTGTTACAGATGTCATGGTACCACTGTGGGTGTCTACTGTCTGCTACCTTAACATTCGGCCTCCCAGTTCCCTTGCATGCTCACATCCATACCATAGCTTTAGGTACCAACACATTCTACTACATTTGTCAATTGTTAGGTTGATTGACTTACCTTGAGGATGTGCCAGACTTGAGGATGGTGCTGGAGGGCTGCCTATGTTGGATGCACATAGTACACTCCCTATACATGGCTGAGCACAGGTAGTGTCAAGTTTGGCATCCCTTTTACTGTCTGTGCGAGTCAGAGAGGGTGACATTCCCTGGATCCCTACTGTGTTAGTGCATATGCTATGAGTTGCCTCTTTGCCAAAGCCAGGTCATACTGGGCATGCCTCCTTCCGCCTACTGGGTCAGGCTCAGATTGTTCATCCTCTGAGTCACTCTGTGCTTGTACTGGCCTTGGCATTGGTGGGGGCTATGTGGCCCTGCCCCATGCTGTTCCTGCTGCAGCTGTTTCCACAGGATCATATTGTGTAGCATAGCACATACCATGACAATTTGGATGAATGTAGCTGGTGAATACTGCAAGGCTCCACTGGATGTGTCCAGACACTGGAACCATGACATGAGCATCCCAAACACATGTTCTATTATATGTCTGGCCTGTTCATGTGCCTCATTATGGTGCTGTTGTTAAGGTGTGTGTGCATTTCTGATGGGTGTCATCAGCCACGGCTCCAGTGGGTACCCAGCATCCACCACTAGGTGACCTTAGGGAATGTCAATATTGGCAAAGCTGTGGTACAGCTGTATCAGATGTCATATTTCTGTATCATCATAGCTTCCAGGGCAGCCAGCACACACATTCATTATACTGCCTTGGGCATCACATACAACCTGGGAGTTGATGGAGGGGATGCCCCTGCAGTTATTGTAGGCCCTACCCTGCTCACTGGGTGGTGCTTTGATGCATAAGTGCGTGCAGGCTATAGCATCCGCTACCCCAGGGTGGTCTGCTATTTGGAGGAAGAAGCGCATATTGCTGGTCAACACCGCAAGTGTGTTGTAGAAATATACGTGCTCACTGACAGTGCTGATACTCTGGATGCTGATGCCTGTGAGATCCGCATGATATCCCCAGTTGTGTTTTGGGAGGTACCTTTGGCTAGTATACCTAGGCCTACACATAACTTGGTATCCACTGGGATGGGTTCACCTCGGCCTGTTTGATGTGTCAAGTGTGGCCAGCACAGCTCAACAATCTGCTGTAGGAGGTCTCTGTCCACCCTATAGCGCTTCACAATCTCTAGCTCATGTAGCCCCTACCATACCATAGCTTTCGGTACCAACACATTCTACTACATTTGTCAATTGTTAGGTTGATTGACTTACCTTGAGGTAGGTGACCCTGAGTTTGTACACTCTTCTCTGTGTCTTCACTGAGGGTTGTTCGGCAGCATTCACATCTTCACCACCCTCAGCCTCTTGCACATGTTGGCCTGTGTTGCCTGCTGCAGCCCTTCTCATTTCGTAGGTTTGTTTGCTTGTTAAAATTTTCCCGCATGTATGCACTGGTGGTGTAGAGTGTGGAAAAACCAGAGAGGGAGGTGTTTGCAAAGTTTATAGTAGTGTTCTGGGCTGGTCTGCTGCCCCTGTAATCGGCTGATTCTGATACATATCACCTGTCAGCTCAGCTAGTTCACCTTGATTACTCTCCTACTGCTATTGTCCCTCCTAATTGCACTAGGCAGGTATAGACACACCCCTAGCTTAGCCTTGCTAAGCTAGGAGCAATCCCGAGCCACAGGGCTCCAATTCATGTACAGTATACCTGACACCCCCCCCCATGATGTCACCCATATCCGAGTCCTGCACCCGGCTATCTATACACATACACTTTTGAGACCTGCTTCACACCCTGGGGATAACCTGGATTCACTATCCTTTACCTTATTTTCATAGGATTGCCTGCTAATGCATAGTTACATGACCATACTGAGCCTCCCCAAAACTAACCACTGCTTACCGTCATGCAAACCCACACACAACTGCTTAAAAGCGCCTTACTCACACCATATTCAATGGACCTTGTTCTGCCCAGCAGGCTTATTGCCAAATGTATGGGTATGTCTTGCCCACCCAGTCTCTTGGCTGATTGTGACATTTATGGCCACTATATAGGGAAACAACAAAACACGCTTCTCAACATATCCAGTGGCTAGCCACTCACAGTCCCCAACACATTGGATATGACTGATAAACACACACAACTGCTATGCTTTGGAATAGAACACCAACCTGACTACTTGGTTACACGACAGCATTACGCAGTTATAGAACATGCTTTCGAGATTATTGGGTCACATCATTCCCAGAGGAGTATTCCTAGGTGGGTGACATCATCAGCCTCGCCAAAGTTGAATATAGGAATCGTACGGAGTGTGAGTACTCTAAAAAGCATTGTTCTGTCCACTGGCAGATGGACATACACACACACGCACACACTCGGCATATCTGGGATTAGAACACTGACCTAACTACTTTATCACACTACAGCATTACGCAGTTACAGAACATGCGATTGAGATTACTGGGTCACATCAATCCCAGAGGAGTATTCCTAGATGGGTGACATAATCAGCCTTGCCAAAGTTGAGTATAGGAATCCTATGGAGTGTGAGTACTCTAAAAAGCATTGTTCTGTCCACTGGCAGATACACACACACACACACTCAGCATGTCTGGGATTAGAACATCGACCTAACTACTTTATCACACTACAGCATTATGCAGTTACAGAATGCGCTATCAAGATTACTGGGTCACATCATTCCCAGAGGTGTATTCCTAGGTGGGTAACATCATCAGCCTTGCCAAAGTTGAGTATAGGAATCGTACGGAGTGTGAGTACTCTAAAAAAGCATTGTTCTGTCCACTGGCAGACGGACACACTCACACTTGGCATGTCTGGGATTAGAACACCGACCTAACTACTTTACCACACTACAGCATTATGCAGATACAGAACGCGGTATCGAGATTACTGGGTCACATCAACACCAGAGGTGTATTCCTAGGTGGGTGAAATCATCAGCCTTGCCAAAGTTGAGTATAGGAATCATATGGATTGTGAGTACTCTAAAATGCATTGTTCTGTCCACCGGCACACACACACACGCACACACACACACACACACACACACACCAGTAATGGGATCAGAACACCTGCCTATCTACAGATCACTATTACAGTACTACGCAGTTACGAGTTGCGCCACAGAGATTACACATTCCAAGGCAGTCATCATGACCATATAGGATTGCGGACATCAACAGGGATGCTGACAGTTATGATGTACATAGCTGTGAACCTGTGTGTTTAATGTAGGAGTCCATCCCGAGCAGGCATATGCCCTTCTGTGGAATGGACGACTACTATCACCATATAGGGTTACAGTCACCATGCTCATGCACATAGTAGCACATAACATGCACAAGGTGTCAGGGGGCATGCTCACATACTTAGTAGCACAGGGATGTTTGGAATGCACTATGAGTCCAAATACGCAAGGTTATACTGGGCATGCTCATACACTTAGTAGCACAGGGCTGTTTAAGATGCACTCTGATTCTAAACACGGAAGGCCACAGTGGCCATGCTCATACAGTTAGAGGTACAGAACATGTTGTAATATTTTCCATTGTTAGTAGTTGTCATTGTTAGTAGGAATGCTGCACTACATGTATCTGATACTGGTAATCTACACAACACCTGCTGCTGTCCGACACCTTAGATGCATCAGTCTATAAAAAGCACAATACTAACACTCACAGTGATTTCATGCTAGGAATGGCAACTGCTTGACCAACACAATGAGACAATGTCCTGCTGTAATTATGAGGTTGTTCAGTGTCTGTCAGTCTGAGATGACATGACTCACAGAAGACAAGCCATTGTGACAGATCACATACATCCATGATTCAAGGGAGTGTTGATAATACCTTGTTTGCATTTGCCCATATAGTACCATTCCAAGGCAAATGACCTAAACACAGGATAACACCCTGACACCTAGAAGACAATTGCATTGTATGCTTATGCTAACCAGTACTAAATGTGTTGCTGTAGTAATCACAGCTGCTCACTGTTGAACCTACAATGGGGAATACTGACAACTGTGTAGTGAGGAACACCTGGCTGATGGCTCTGTTGTGCACAATAACACTACCACCATATAACTCAGAACCAGACATGTGGGCCATAACACTGGTACAGACCACTCTAGGTGGTGGTGCCTCCACATCCATAAAGGCTACTCACATGTACAGACCAATACTCCAACACATATCATCACAGATGAGCCAAGTGCAGGTCACGGTGTCAAAAGCTGCATCCTAGGATGTAATCCTCAGACACCACCCTGTCCTCAGACCACCAACACACATCCATACATGTGGTATGACATGTAATGGAACAACACCAAGTAACCTTTGACTGGTGGACTGTACCTAGCCCTACAACAACTGTGCAGAGTACCCATGTACTGACACAGTTACATTATGTGTTATGCAATGCAATGATACCACTGTTTGTAACCAGGTCAGCTGTACACATACCAGGGTCCCTCGGATATTGACAGCATTAACAGATGACTGTTGCTGTGCACCATTGAATGTGTACACAGCCTGACATGAAGCTATGATTGTACGAGATGTTTATGTGGGGAGCAGAATGTTTTGACATTTTGTAGGATATAACCTGGAATGTGGATAGGTTCCATGCAGCTTGTATGTATGGCATTAGAGAGTGCAGCTTGTACCTGCATAGTTGTTATTACAGAGGCTCTGTAGTGTACATGGATATATGAATGTGTACCTGTTGGGGGGGGGCAGTGTGTTTATGTTATCCGAGATCCTATCTGGCTGAACAGGTGCTATTTCTGTAGATGCAATACCTCTCATGCCATAGTGCTGTGAAGCACAGCAGGTGTTGTTGTTGCCATTATGGTTCATGACACAGCTATGGAATCCTCTGTATTTGGCCTCATAATATGTGGATGAGTAGTTTCACAGTAGCATTGCTTGGCATTATATGGTGTATCTGCATCTTACTGAGGCTGACCATGGATCAGCTTCCATTCATGTGTGTTGACCCTTGCAACAGTTACTACCTTCTGTGGTACAGTTTAAGGCAGGGCACCACCAGTTTGCCTTCATGGTTGTGTTTGTTTGAATCCTGTTTCTGTTTCAATGGCACGATCACTGCACATATGTGAGTGCCTAAAGTGCATTTGTGTAGGTCCCAGCATTTGCACATGCATTGTACATCTGCATGGGTGCCATGACCATCACCACTTCGCTCTTAAGGAGCATAACATTGGCTTTGAAGACTGACCATGTGTGGCATACTGTTAGCCCTGCTGCTGTGACTATGGTGATCCAGATCATTGGTGTTGATGGCATCCAACATGCATTGAGCACATGTGTTGGTACATGTTGAGTCTTCCCAGTTCATAATGGGATAGCTGAGTGGCCATGATTATGGTGTCCTGTCTCACTGCTGGTATTCCCCATTACAGCACAATGACAGCTGGGATTTCTGAGGCATGGTGGATGATCTGTCACAAGGTGCAATTTAGATTACACTTTGGCTCAAAGGTAGTTGGTCAGCATAATACATCTTATGTTGTGCAAGTGCAACTTGCGTGGGGGTGTACATATCCCTCGGGAAGTTGGGCACATCTGTGGCTCATGTGTTCCAATAAAGGATGCTGGCCATGAGGTGAGGTATGTGTTATACATGATCATGCAGGGGTGCTCTCCAAAGTGTAGAACCATATCTCAATCACTGCACAGAAATGTTCTCCATGATTCAGATTGCCTTAAGTGAGTCCATATTGAGTACCTGATTTGTATCATCGAGTAGCAATACCCACAGTTTATTTCTTGGCTGTCCCTGTTGCACCAGTGGACTTTCAATTGAACCTGGCATGATGAGGGCACTATATGGGGATGCATGGACCGTTGCCAGTATCCAGATTCTCAGGGGTGACAAGTGCAGACCTTTTCTGGCAAAGCATCATGATCTATCAACTGTGTTATCCCAGGCAGAGAGATGCTGGATACCCTTTTCATTACACCAGTAGATGTCACAATTGTGGAGTACAATCCTTGTCCCTATACTGCTGCATCATTCTGGCCACTGGCAGAATGCTACCCAGGCCTTGGGACATACCCACATGGGCTACATGACCTGACAGTTCCTACATGTGTTTCCATGCAGTCCAGACTACTGCATCACAGGTCCTGCACAATGACATAGCATATGCCAGTGACATGTGTATAGTTCTAAAGGTGGTCGCAGTGTATGGGTATGTGGCTAATTATGGCAGACAGGCAGTTGACGGTATGTTTGCCCTCGTATAGCTTGGTGTGTAACATAGTGCTAGGGTTTGCGTTCACAAATGAGTACTGTTGACCATGTTTCTGGCCACATGTTCTGAGGTGTGACACAATTATGCGAACTATGTTGTACAGTCTTTGTATTCTGTTGTCTGTATATTCCAACTTGGGATGCCTCTTGCTTGGCCAGATACTTAGAGGCCTCTGTGGATGTGTGTGATATCTGGTGGAATGTGTATGTGTGTCCTTACTGTGTTCTGGTAAGGGTATGTGTTGGGTGATGAGATGCATGTGTTAACCTACACCTCTTGACTGTCTAATCCAATCATGGGTGTAGTATGGACTGCCTCCAAGATCACCCCTGTAGCTGCATCCCAGACAATGTGTGGGGTGTGGTGTTAGGCAGGTTTGGCAGTGTACATGGCATACAGATTGCATTCCCCCAGGATGGCCACATACAGAAAGCTGACATTAGTAAACACCAGTAGCTGAGTAGTGGACATGCCTGTATGAGCATTCAGTACTACAAGTACCACGTACTGTATTTAGTATACTTACTGCTTATGAAAATGTTTTAGACAATGATGTTCACATGTAAGTATCTGAGTTATGGATGTGGTAACACTAGCTATTACAGAAACATGGTAGCTACCTTTAGTAGCATTCCCCCTCTGAGGGCCACATCACATCCTGATAGTTGATTACAGAAGATGCAAGTGTGAACAGGGCTGTATCTTTGTCTGGATATAAACACACATACCCAGCAGATCCATAAGCATTGTTGGGCACACACCCACTCCCCACACAGAGTCAGATATCAATAGACTCTGCTGCCACTATCAACATGATCAGGATATAATCAGATAATGTACGCCATCACCTTTGAAGCTGCTATTACACATGGGCAGCAGTTTCCTACATCTTACACACCTACTGCAGATGTCACACTAGAGTTAAAGATGATATGCACCCTGTTTCATTACAAGTACTGTCAACATATTTCCAAGCAGCTGTTAGTCTGACAATGAGAGGTTAGGCTACACAAATCTACATGTTCAACCAGTGTGTCTCTACTGTTAATATCCACTCTATGTAGCTGTGCACATAGCCATTTGGCACTGCCCTGTAACAAGGGTCAGTACACATTTGCAGAACATGTACACATGCACAAATGTCATTGATTGCAAACAATAGTAGAGAGGTGGATATTAGGCAAGGTGGACTTTTAGGCAAGGCTCATAAGACAAACCCACCACCGTACATAGCACATGTAAACAGAAACTGAAGGTGGACTTTTAGGCAAGACTCATAAGACAAACTCACCACCGTACATAGCACATGTAAACAGAAACTGAGGGTATTGCTACTCAATGCCAGAAGCCTAAACCTCACATTGCACACACTCAAGGCACTCCTCAGTATGGAAAACATTGATATCTGTGAAGTAACAGACACCCAGTTTAAGGCTCCAGAGACCACCCCAGCACCACCAGGCTATAACTCATACCACTCCTTTCGGCCACAGAACCTGGACCGGAACACAAAAGGTGGGGGTTGTATCCATATTCATTAAGGATACTCACACCTCCAGGTTAGTGGCACAGCATGATGCATCACAGATCTTCCAAGTGCAAGTGACAATGGGCAACACTGCAGTCCAAATTGTAGCTTGCTACAAATCACCCACCATGTCCCAAGACTCACATTCCGCATTTTTGGGGACACTGGGAAATATGCGGGTCCTACCAAACACCCTAATACTGTGTGATGTCAACTACCCAAACATTAACTGGGAGAACTACTCTAGTATTAACTCCCTTGCCCAGTACTTCCTAGAATTCCTCGACTCTAATTCCCTGGAACACCCCCACCAGAGGGAACAACATATCGGACCTGGTCATCACCAACATGGGCGACTGGTGTTCCACACCTGACTTCAACCCCTCGCTTGTTAGATCGGACCATAGACTAATCACTCTGGATATTCACATTCTGCCCACAGCCCCAAACAAGGAAACCACCATGGAAATCTTTTCCAAAGCAGACATCACATTGCTTATGCCCGAGGTGGAACGGTTCACAGCCCCCATGTCAATGGACAATGCTGTCCAAGATGCTGAAACCTATACATAGGCACTCTATGATCATCTGCAGGAATGCATGGATCGTGCTAACCCAAGTCTAACCTGAACTCACTCCTCCAAGAACAGGAAACTGGTCTGGTGGACCCCTGCCTTACACAGGCTCTACAATAGTAGGAGGTAACTAGTACAGATAAGAGTGAAATCCCTAGAAGGACAGACATCCCTGATCAGTATCAGCAAGAAACTACAATCCCTCATGATATCTTCCAAGGCTAGCTTCGAAAGACAATTTCCCAAGGACTCTCCAGACAACCACAAAGCGTTCTTTAGCTATGTCAAGAACCTAAGTGGGAACTTTCAGATCTGCACAGAGTTGGTGCAGACTGGCACAATATACACTGAACCCACTGATATTGCCAGCATTTTGGCAGACCTGTTCAGTGCAAACTTCACATCCCTCTCAACCCCTAAATGGACCTTAATCATACCAGAAGAATGTATGGCCCTGGCAATCACCGACACACAGGATAAAACAACCCTATCCAAAGCCACAAATACAGCCGGAATGAGACCAGACAGTGTCCCAGACTTTGTCTTACATGAGCTCCAAATGAACTAACCCCTCACTTAAACACACTGTTCAAATGCAGACTCTCTACAGGCTACATACCCACAGAGTGGCACACAGCAACAGTGATCCAACTCCAGAAAGGTGGTGCCACAATGGACCCTGGGAACTATTGCCCTATAAGCCTGATTAGCCTGGTCTGCAAGGCTATGGAGCGCATCATCTTGGAACTCATCAGAGACATTGAGAACCTCCAGACACTCGACCCAACCCAGGTCTGCTTGATGAGTGCAGATCATGCCTACTGAGCCTGTTTGATGTCTTACAGTCACCTAGACTTTAGGTGTAGGGTGTGGTAGTTCACTCATACTACTTGGACACCGCTAAGGATTGTGACACCATTCCCCACTCAGGTATTGTTTATAAACTCACCAGCCAGTGCATACACCCATACATCACAGGTTGGGTTGCCAACAGGCTTACACACAGAACCCACATGGTAAACTTAGCAGCCTCCAGGTCCAACTCTTAACCAGTCACAACTGGTGTCCCACAGGACTCCGTCCTGGGACCCCTACTGTTTGCCATATAATTCTCAGAGATACAGGCAAACACAGGTGGACTACAGCAGACCATGTTTGGTGATTACTGCAAACTGGTGGCCATAATTGACAGTCCAGCTGTCACAGCCATCCTTCAAGGGGCATCACATAGACCAACACAGGATGTCACAATCATTGCCTCCAGCTAAAGGCCATGGACTGCATGGTCATTCCGTGTTGGGAAAACTAAACACCCACATATTAACACATGAGTGGCAGCCACTTTAATACAGACAAGGTAATGGGTATGTGGGGACTACATTAGATAGTGATCTCTCCTTTGACAATCACATCTCCAAAGTACTTAGGCCATCCATCTATGTAGGCCATCTGATTACTTAAGGGTTCACATCTAGACATACTGAGGTCATTGTGCCCCTTTACGCATCACTCTTCAATCCCATCATTGAGTATGATAACCCATTTGGGATGTACCTCAGAAGACACATCCGACAGCTGGATGGTCCACGAACAAACCTCGCCAAGAGCATTACTGGCCTCAGACATGTGCCCTATCCTGCCAGACTGCATGTACTCTTACATTACTCAGTGGCATCTCGTTTACTCAGAGATGATCTTTGCTGCCCAACAAAGACATGTCCAAGTCATGCTTAATGGATATGCTCCACCTATGGGAATCCATGTCACAGTGAGTCACACAATGTAATGAGCTAAACCTTGCCACAGCCATAACTGGAAGATGCTGGAGTGACAGATTCCTGTCACAGGCACTTCCCATGCTTTGGAACTACATCCCTGATTACATTATATGGAGCCCCTCACTAACACTCCAGGGACATCTTGCAGACTGGATAGGGAACAGTGGGTACACCCCAGGGATCCCACAATTGGCTCTGCTCCACAGAGGGACAGTTAGTTAATCAATGGGGTGGCGACAGCGGACACATTTCAGCTAGGCATATGAATGGCCTCAGGCAGTTAGCCACATACCTACCTATGTACCTATGAACCTATACATACAGTATCCACACATGTTGATAGCTTAATTTACTGTTCAGGTGTTGACATACCTTGTGCCAATAGTGGTTGTGTGTACAATAGTTGAGGGCTGTCTGAGTACCTCTGTGCCTGTGGGGCCCTTGGCAATGGTGATGGGCTGTGAGGGCCTTCACCATTCTGTCCCTGCTGCAGCTGTTTCTGCAGTATCATTTTGTGTAAAATGGCACATACTATGAAGATGTGGGCACATGTGCCTGGTGTGTACTGCAAGGCGCCACCAGATATGTCCAAGCAACAAAACCGTGATTTCAGCATCCCAAACACATGCTCTATGATGATTCTAGTTTGTGCGTGTGCCTCATTATGGCGTTCTTGCATGGGTGTGTGTGCATTTCTGATGGTAGTCATCATCCATGGTTCCAGTGCATAGCCAGCATCCCCTACCAGGTGGCCATATGGGATGTCCCCCATGGCAAATACCTTATACAGCTTTGAGACATGCCAGATGTGGGTGTCATGATAGCTTCTAGGGCTGCCAGCACACACATCCATGATAATGCCCTGGGCATTACACATGACCTGGCAGATGATGGAGGGGTATCCCTTGTGGTTTATGTAGCGTCTACCTTGCTCACCGGGTGGTTACTTGATGTGTATGTGCGTGTAGTCTATTGCACCCAGTACCTCTGGATATTCTGCCACATGGTGGAAGAGACGCATATTGCTGGCCAACTCCTCCTGCATTCGGGAGAGGTATATGTGCTCATTGGCATGTGGTAACATGGTATCCAGGAACTGGTGGAGTACCCTGGATGCTGATGCCTGTGAGACCCCCAGGATATCCTCAGTTGGCTAGTATTCTCAAGCTTACACATACCTTCTTGTCCACTGAGATGGGTTCCCCTCTGTTATTTCTCACTCTAAGGCATGGCCAGCACAGCTCAACAAGTTGCTGTATGGTGTCCCTGTCCACCCTGTAACACTATACTATCTCCAGATCATTTAGCCCTTAGTAGGTTACCCTTGGTCTGAACACTCTTCTCCTCCTCCGGTGCCTGAGGTGGTTATCAGCATCATCGTCCACACCACCTTCAGTCTACAACACATGCTAATGAATCAAAGCTATGGCAGCCCCTAGCATGTACATTTTAAAAGTTTCCCATCTGTTTACACCAATGGTGCAGAGTGCTTGGGAATACACAAGTGTGTGTGAGGTGCTTTCACACTTTATGCTATTGTGCTTTGGATGCTGCTGATGTCATTGGGTGTGTATGTGCAAATCCAGCTGCAGTGTATCTTAATTATGGATTTTACCGTGAGTACTGCAATTGTGGGGCTTTTGGTGTTAAATTATGCTTGCCTGCCATGATTAATCTGTTGCCCTTTATTTCACTTTTCAACCCGAATCCCCTCCCATTGACAGGCATGCATCCAGCTGCCGGCTTTCTTGTTTTGTACTTTCCCTACCCAGAAATGTGTTGCAAAATGTGTTTTGTAGCTGTTCTACTGCAATTTTGCTTTGCTCTGCTGTGACAGTGCTGTTTTCTTTGCAGTACGACACCTCCCCTTTCCTGTTCAGCCTTGTTAGGTGTTGTCAATGGCCCACTGTGTGTTCCTAGGTGTTAATTACTCATTTGTACTCCTATTTCCATGCTGCAACATTTCCTTATCTTTTTCCCATATCCTTCCTGTTTCCGCTCTGGTGCGCGCCGCTCACAGCCATTTACCAGGTTTACAGTGCATTTTCATCCACGTTCACATGCACATTTGGTTACCTTGTGTGCTCTCAGCTAAGCCAAGCTATGGCTACTTCAAAACACCCCTATCCTGCAGATTTGCTTAGCAACAGGCAAACCGGGTTAGCAATGCTCCAATGTGCTTACAGAAATGGTGACACAACCCTCTCTTGATGTCATTTTTATCTCAAGGGCTCACCTCGGTGTTATAACGCTACGCTGTTTTGTGCATCCTTACACCAGCAGGAAATCTGCGATTCAGTATTACTCCTCTCATTTGCAAGGCATTGCCTACTAATTCCTAGCTCCTGTGCATAACACTGTCACTGCCCCTTAATAACCCTTGCGCCATGAGTATGGTGTAGCATGCCTGCCATTGACTATTATGGGGAAATCATAATATATATAATTTAGCCCTCATTTGGAGCTTCCAGAGTGAACTTTGGTGGTGTTTTTGGTAACGTGTCGTTCACTCAGTTCACATCTCCTTATTTTGGAAATCATAATATGTGCTTCATTGCAGTTTTATTCGATATTTTTGTATATTCCTTGCCATCCCCTTTGTGCACCGATGCCCTGTGCTTTAGCTTTGCGTTAGTGTGGGCATGATATTAAATGTTCTTTTTCATATTTTGTGCATGTTGTTTTATGCCAATGGCTATATATTTAGCCATTGGCATATGTTAACAGTATAATACTTGAGTCTGGTCCACTGTCATGGCTCTGATTTTATGTTTGAAAAATGTAAACTGTTTTTTCTGCAAGCTTACACTACGCCTGCACCACTTCCTGAATCGCTATATACCTTCATTTGCATGCTACACTGCTGCACATGGGGTAATTAGCATACATGCACCGGGAGCTGTGCGGGCGTGGTGTACGCAGGTAGTGCACTTGGTAACAGCTCGTACCTGAATCGCTCGGCGGCCATATTTGGTGTTAGATCACCAATGCTACACCTGCACCTGGCGCAAGCTTCATGAATCCCGGGGTTTGTCTTTCTTTTGTAATTACCACTTTCTGTTGACTACGTGTTTGATCATGAAGGCATAGAAATATTGACTGATTTGAGATGGATGTTATCAAATGCACTGATATTTTTTTGTCTGATAAGTAGAGTAGAGTCAGTTAATCCGAACATCGATTATCCGAAATGTCAATTATCCGAACGTAGCCTTCCAAATCTTTCAGGTAGGATAAATTATAAAGTCTGACATTATATCTATTTACTTCTGCTTGTTTTTTGAGCCTGTAATAGAATAATATACTGTACCATTTTTTACTTACAGTAAATTTGTGTTATTTTTCTTGTTTAATGTTCATCGAAAACATTTTTAGAATTTTTTTATTTGGTTCCATTATGTTTGATTATCTGAACTACCCTAGGTCCCAATTAGTTCAGATAATTGACTCTACTATATACAAGTCTAGTTTTTGCACGCATACATATTAGTGCTGATGTATTATATGCTGCTTATAACCTGTGGATATAAAATTATGTCTAAAACTATTAGATTTCCAACTAAACTCCTCATTATTGCATATCCTTCTGGGCCTAAGAAACTGTGTGGAAGGATATTCTGTATGGCATGCCTGGGATCGTATGTCTTTTCTTCTTGTTGGCTATTCCTGGAAAATGGTTTAAGGAATATTGAAGTCTATTAAACCATGCAATAATTCAGTAACTGTAACATCAGAAAAGTAATGCTGAAACCATTGATGACAAAGTTAATGCTAACAAAGTAGCAAGAAATAATCCAAGTAATGTCTCTCCATAGCCATAGATACTTAAATGTATTATGCTGAGTGTTATCAGACTCTCTTTATCACATAAGCAGGTTGCAAATGTAGGGACAATAGTAGCTCACACAGTCATGTATTGTAGTTGGACAAAACAATAGCTTAAAAAAGTATTTTTTTTATGCACACCTAGCTCCAATAATTTCATAATAAATAAATAAACAAAAGATGACATAAGCTGGAAGTTTCCAAAAATTATTTGACAGTGCACAGGCTTTCCTAATTGGGAAGAACAGTGTACAGAGTATGAACAACAAGAAGGCACATCTATGCAGAATTGTTAAATGGATATATTCAAACAATTGCTACTAGAATGCCATATCCTGAATACTGGTTGTTACTTGGGCACGCAAAGGCTTACAGACTTATTTAAAGTATTCTGAAAGGGGTTATTTGCCCAACAACCCAGCCCTAAGGCAGTATGATATACTGGAGGTGGGAAAAATAATTTATGAAACCTAGACATCATAAAAAATCTCTGGCTACTGGAGCCGTTTGCATTCAGTTCTCTCCTAAGCTGCTTAAAATAATACACCTCTGAAGAGCAGCAAAAAAAAAAATTAATCAATTTGAGTTTTGAAATTTGGAGTAGGTTCTGGGTGCAAACAATAATAAAACTGAGCATTCTGTAACTGTGTTAGTGCTGAGACATAATAAAGGATCAGACATATGGTTAATGCGCTGGATTCATGTTTCCTTTTACACACACACACACACACACACACACACACACACACACACACACACACACACACACACACACACACACACACACACACCAATCTCTCTCTCTCTCTCTCTCTCTATATATATATATATATATATATATATATATATAAGTGTGTCTTACAAAAAATGTAACACACAAATGTTGATGCGCTTAACATAGACACAAAATAATCCAACAATGTCAACACATCATTGTGCATGCTCTGAAAGTGATTTTTTTCTGGGGGTCAACCCTCCCTGCACCCCCATACCCCCCGCTAATTGCACATGTGAATTCCAAATCTCTTAATAGCAGAGAATGGGCATATTCCTCAACGCCTGGAATTAATCACTCTCATACAACTGTTGACTGCACGCTTTGGGGACTGAAGTGTGTCAGCAAAACCAATAGTATTTTTAAAGACTGTTAACTTAATTAAGGACTGTAATATATAAACTTATACTAAAGCAACATTGGATACATTGACTAGCATTGATATGACAGCCCAACCCCATATAAAAATGAGGAAAAAGGGAGATGATGATGACTATGATACCAGCAGAAGACATAACACCATTCTGTTTTAATAAACCAAGAAGCCCCCCACATACTTTATACATTTTAAACCATACACATGGATATTTATAACTGCAATGAATAACACTTTGCAGAAAACAATATTTACCTAAACTATGTTGGAGGGCAGTGCCCGCCACATCCCCCCAATGTGGGATGCTGTGCCCACCCCCCCTAACTATATATACTAACTCTAGGATCACAGTACAGTGGGGAAAAGGGCATATACCTTTTACTTTAATATGTCAGTGTTATGAGTTTCAGTCAAATGAGTTTTCAGTCTTGAACTTTCAGTGTTTTGGTCTCAGTCAAATAAATTTCAGTCAATTGAAATTTAGGTCATATGAAGTAGACCCATATACACACACATATATATATATATATATATATATATATATATATATATATATATATATATATATATATCCGCGGTGGGGGTGCTGCGGTAGCGTTGTCGCCTCACAGTAAGATGCTGTTCGATTCTCAGCTAGACCGTCTTCTGCGTGGCGACATGCATGAATGGGCGCACCTTTGTTGAAGGTTGTGCATCAGGGCTGGTAACTCGGCATGTAAAAATCAACTACCAATCATTAGTGGGCCGGACTTCTGCTGTGGCGACCCCTAACTGGGAAAAGCTGAAAGACACAACACACACACACACATATATATATATATATATATATATATATATATATATATATATATATATATATATATATATACACACACAATCACACACACATACATTAAGAAGTGAACTGCAACAAAAAAAATAAAAAAAAAAAGGCTTATTGTATATACCACAAGTCTGGACTCTAGTATTCCTCTCTATTATCACAAAACTACAAGCCAATAAATTAATTCAATCCAACCCCACATATGGTCCTGGTTTTGTATCCATCTCTTTTCTTTGATATCCAGTTGACAATGTTTATCACATTTGTTAGGGGAGAAAAGAGACACCCTCTAACAATCCCAAAAAAATTAAGGGCAGATCCTGTATGTTGTTCCTTATGTCTAACTAATGCACCAGGATCTCAAATGCATCTAAGGTCAATGATATGAAGTGATAGCCATTAAACAGACCTGATATTTCACCTGAGGGGCAGCACAGTTGCATAACCGATAGCACTGCCCACAGGCTCTCATGTTCAGTTCTTGGGTGGAGTGCCTTCTGTGTTGAATCTGCATGTCCTCCCTGTATTCGAGTGGGTTTTCTTTCAGAGCACTGGTTTCCTCCCACATTCCAATGACATGCAGTTGGTGGATAGAGCACTCTATATTGCCAGTAGATGTGAATGTTTGTGCATGTGTAATGCATGGAAGAACTGTCACAGGGCTAGTCACCAGCTGATATAGGCATTGGCTCTCGATTGTCATTGTTGTTATGAAACTCAGGCCCAATGTGCAAAAATGGGAAAAGGGTTTATGGGTGGATGGATCTGATATTTTACCCTCATCAAATATACCATGAGTGCACACAGCCACATAAACAAGCAATTTTTGTTACATATGACAAAAACTAAGTCAAATACCTTTTGTGTATTTCTTGAAGTAAAACGTTTTCACTACATATGGGCAAAATACACGGTTACCACATGGAAAGGAACCAATATTTTTAGTAGCCACCAAAAAAAAAAAAGAATATGTAGTCTGGACCTGATGGGGATTCTTGTAATAACATGGTTGATTAGATACAGTTTTACACCTCCTATTAGAAAAGATACAGTTGTCTATAACCACAGTACTGAAAAGCTCTGCTGCACAAATTGGTCAGAATGCACCCAAAACATTTTAACCTTATGCATTTTACTACCAAAAGTAGTAACAAATCTATTTGGTCTGGAGTTTTCATTATTTTTTTCACTATTGATATTTACAGTGTCCTGTATAGAGCATTGTTGACCACAGATTTGTTAATATCATGAGCAATAAACTTACCATGTAGATCCTTGACTTGGTTTCCTGTCATAACATATCCATCCCAATCTAAAACTCTGGGAATAAGGAATGTTGTCTAACGTATACTTAAAGGAAGCTAGACACATGTAATAATAAGTTTCTCCATAAGGCTGCTGATATAAGGAGGTCATTTTAGTCCCATTTAACATCTTATTTACTGCTTCATCTAGAAAATCAACAGACAATAAAGTTTGTTTAGCAGTAAATTACAAACTCATATGATAAAGAAACTTAATAAATGATGCAAAACAAGATATAATTTCCTATAAAACATGGCAATCATCAAGAAATATCATCCACTTAACCAAATAAGGTTTTAAAGGGTTGTGTTCCTCATCCTAGATATAAATATTTTCAACATAACCCATGCATAAATCAGCATATGTAGGAACAAAAGACACTCCTAATACTGTACCTCATAACTGAAGATTTTATATTATTTTATTTTTTTTATTTTACATTTGTTGACCTGGTTAGTCTGACTGAGCTAAGTAGCCCTTTTTTAGTGGAGGCCCACAGAGAAAAACTCCACAGTTTTACAGTTTTAGTGTTAACAGTATCAGTGGGTTACACTGTATACATACAATGCAATACATTTTATCAGAAAAATAATAATGGAGGAAAAAACAAAATAGTGAGTTCAGAGATACTCTCTAGTGGCAGTTGTAAAATGATTTAAATGCTTGAGGGACATAATTTCTAATGGTAATTTGTTACATGATATGGTAGGATTGTAGCTGTAGAGGTTGTAGTTAGAAACTTTATGTTTCAATAAAGAAGGCCAAGTTTTTGGTGTGTCTTTTTGATGCAGTTGTTTACATGTACATCAAACGTGAGTTGGTCATCTATCGTTACTCCTAGTAGTTTTGTACTAGGTTTAACATTAATGGGTGTGTTATTGAGGGACGGTACAGAAAGTGTAGATTTAAGGTGGGTGAAGTTCTATGGGAGAAATAGTAAGAGATTTGTCTTTTTAGGGTTAAGCATTAGCTGGTTGTCACAGAGCTAGGATTTGACTGAGTTAAAAAATGCTTGAGTTGAAAAGATAAGGTCAGAGGGAGTATCTGCAATGATAATGATGCTGGGGTCATCTGCATATTGTACAAGAGATAACTGTGGACAGGAGGTGTAGAGTAGATTAGTGAATATATTGAATAATAATGGGCTAAGGCTAGATCCTTCTGGGACTCCCATTTTGACAGGAAGATGAGGGGAGAGAGCTGAGAGCCATCTCACTGATTGTAGATTGTCAGTGAGATAGCTGGAAAACCAGGTAGTAGTAGAGGCAGAAAGGTTTAGGTTAGCCAGTTTGTTCAGCAGAAGAGGGTGATAGACCATATCAAAGGCTTTTGAAAGGTCAAGGAATAGGCAGGAGAGCAACTTATTATTGTTTCTGGCTAGAGAACTGGCATTAATGAAGCATATAAGGGCAAGTGTAGTGCTATGTTTAGGGCGAAAGCCATGCTGTGTAGGAGTGAACACGTTTTCCTGTAGAAGGTATTTCATGATTTGCTTGTGTATGCATTTTTCCAGTATTTTTGAGAGTGGTGAGATGATTTCAGTGGGTCTGAAGTTTGTAATGTCAGTGGAGTTACCTCCTTTGTGAATAGGTATGGTGTAGAATTCTTTCCAGGTAGATAGCACCTTATATTCTGAGAGAGACTGATTTATAAGCATTGATACATGGAGGTCAAGGAATTCAGCAGCAATTTGTAGGAAATAAGGAGGTAGGTTGTCAGCAGAAGCAGAGCTGGGTTTAAGTTTAGAGAGCAAGGATTTTATATAGTTAGTGGGTCCAGTTGTAAGAGAGAAAGTGGTAGAGGAGTTGAGAGTAGGACAGGATTTGGAAACATTAATTGAGTTGGTAGTAGAGAGGAAGGAATTTATCAGCTTAGATATGGATTCAATGAAATAGGAATTGAATAAGGTAGCTGTTTCTTTTGGTGAGTTGTTTGGACAGGGGTTGGAAGAAGAAGGGTTACCAGGGTGCAGAATTTGGTTTATAGAGTTCCAAAATGTCTTGTGATCTGTTTTTTTGGGGAGTTGGGGGTTAATGTAGAAGTTATTTTTGTTTTTGTGGATGTGTTTTTTGCCTGACTTCTCAGTTCTTTATATTTTTTGCAAATGGGAAGGGAGCTTATTTTTTACCCAACTTTTCCATGCCCTGTCTCTATTTTTCATTAGGGTGCAGGTGGCATTGGTAAGCCAAGGGGATATATTAAATTTGATGCAAACAGTGCAGAGTGGAGCAAGAAAGTCAAGAATGTGAAGGAAAGTAGAGGCGAAAGAGTGGACAGCTTCATCAAGGGGGAGATAGGTTAGATGTGTCCAGTTTATCCTGGAGAGGAAGGCATTAAAAGTCTCAAGACAGAAGGTGGATAGTTTGCGAGAGGTTATGTATCTGTGAGGCCTAGTGAAATGAGGAGTGTATCTAAGAACTTTCACAGGGTTGTGATCACTTAAGGAGTCAAGTAGGGTCTCATGGTTATGGTATTTGTGGGGGATCTGTGACTAAAATCCAATTCATGAGAAAGCTGGGGATATGTGATCTGTTTATATGGGTGGAGGTTGAGATAAGTTGTACAAAGCCATGTAAGTTGATGCATGAAGTAGTGTTTGGGGACTGAAGAGTTAGACAGTTAATATTTACATCCCCAAGAAGAAGAGTTTCATTGTGGATGTTCTGAGAAAGGTAAGAAAGAATGTTTTCTAGAAGGGTAATATTATCTCTGGGGGGATGTAGACATATATGACTGTGATAGTGGTATAATTGTTAAATTTAAAGTAGCTGTCAGGGGTTCAGCAGGTGAGAAGGAGGGAGAGGGTTAGTTTAGACTTGAAGGAGTAAGATGGTTTGAATAGACAATGGCCACTCTACTCCCTTTTTTATTTTGTCTATTGAGTCTATGAATATTATATCCAGGGGGTAGATAACATTCAGCATTAGCATGAATCACATTAATTTTGAGTGCCATTTCTAACTGTTGTATCAAACATTTATTAAAATGGATGGGGTATAAGGCATTAACCCTTAACTGATATTTGACAAGTAGTATGCCCATTTCAGACAGAATGAAAGTGTAGAGCCTTTCCAAAGCCACAGTGCATAATAAAGTGGAGTTTTGAACTTGAACTGATCCATTAGAAACATAAAGTCAGTAGTATTTCTTAACCTGGCTCTCACACAGGAAAGTAAAGGTTTGAGATACATAGTATGACACTACCTAACAGTTTAAAACTCAAGCAATATGCTTAACTAATGTAGATAAATTTGAATTATGTTCAACATGCACCTAAAAGAAGACGTCCCAAAAGTACTGCATAACAGCACAAAAACCTTATAATTTTATGAAAAAACAATAAATAACACAGCCTGAGATATGGAAGGAGCTAATATCATCATACTTCTAGGATAGTAACACACTACTTCACTAGGCATGTAGTAGTATCTGTTTATTACATGCCCAAGCATCTGTTGCTGTGTGCATGTGGAAGTATGTGTCCACATGTGCATCTATGTGTATGTGCATGCAAGTATAGATTCAGACTAAAACAATAAAGCAGAAAGGCAAACAGATTTGCAAACTAAGAAAATGAACTATAAAACGCTTAATGTTACCCTTTCATTAAAGAAGAAACACAGCAGATTCATTATAGGTTGATTATTTGAATTTCAAACTCTCAAAAATGATTGGACTCTATATTAGATTTTATCATATATAAAAATCAATTCTAGTTTTTTGGTAACTCTATAAATCTGTGATATTTCATCTAAAATTGCCTAATATCAAGTATGCTGGTTGGAATGGAACAGCACAAATTATAATTCTTATTTTAATATTGTTTGTTTCCATTGCATTAGATAACTAAATTCCCAGTATAATGAAGTCTAGTATGTATGTCAAAATGCATATAAATCAAATTTGGCCATGAGTGCTTCCATGGCAGCACAGCATTTATAACATACTTTGTTTAAAGTCAGATGTCACATTTCATTTATTTTTATAAATACTTCATGGCACCAGTGACTCTGTAATATGTAGAAAAGAAGCAAATACATATTTGCTGTAACTTAAATTTGAATATAATTTCTAAAACATTGAATTGTATATGCTTATTTTGCCAGTGCAAAAATGTTGCCAGGTAGGTGCTAACTATGACGTTATTTTTGCTTTTTTTTAAATATTCATTGCGATTCTCATTAAAAGCAACACATCGGATCACTGAAATATATACATATCATATTAATTGCAACATGAAATGCTACTGAAAATATGAAGCTCTATTCCATTTTATATCATGGTTGTTATTATTAATCCTGAGAGAAGTATACACACAACAAATAGGCTTGTGTAAATAATCTAACAGGATATAGGCCTGTTAATATGTTGGGTCTAAGAACTGAAGGTGTTCCTAATTCCCCTTCAAAAAGTGTCAGTTTTATAAACTTTCAATACAAAATTTAGACTACAATAGTCTATACTTACCGATGTCAAAATGCTACATCACTTTTCCCTGGAATAGTATTATTCCTCATATATAGAAAAAGAGGAAAACACTGTAAACATTTTGTAATAAAACATAATTATAATATGACAAATGCCAAACATAAGCATGTAATAGTATTAGACTGCATAGGATAATATTGTGGCCAAAATTTACATTCACTTTTTAAAGAACATAACATATATTTTTATGGAAGGATTGCATTTAGCAGTATGTGCCTAACAAATACATAACATAATCCCCTGGATTCAAGAATCCTCCGTGTAAGACTTTATAAGTCTTACTCGGAGGCTGCAGTTGAACGGTATGATGTCAGCATGCCATGAATATTCATGAGGGCATGCTGACTCAACCGTAAGTCTTACACGGACCGGGTAGGAAAGCAGGGGGCGTGTCTGACTGCCGAGCAGTCTAAATGTCCATGCCCCTGCAAGATTTGGAAAAGTAAAATGAAAGTACACAAGAGTGAGTCCGCTCAAATGTCCTTGCACCTAACACCACACTCCCTGACATTGTAAACCCCAATCACAGTTATAAAAAGTAAAACATTAATTTTATTTTTTTTAAAGTCCCGAAATAGCTGCCCGCATTTGTCCGAGTGTGCGCGGGTGTGTCCATTGCTTAGCTGTAGTTAGCAAATCCGACATGGAAGAGCAGAAGAAAGAATGTTTATGCAAATCACACTAAATAGCAATAGCATAATGGTAGAGCGTTCGCACAAATAAGAGGTGTTCACAGTTCGAGTCCCACCACTCCCCTTCTTATTTATGTTTTAAATCAGTACATGGAATAATACCTGACAAATATGATTAAAATATCAGTAAAAAGCAGTGAGATGGCCAATGTATCAGTGAAGAAAATATATATTTTTAAAGGATCCTGATATATAATTGCTTGCAGTTAAGCAGCGCTTTACCCAGTGCAATAGAGTTGCCCATAGTTTAATCGCGCTTTACCCAGCGCAATAGAGGTGCTCAAAGTTTAAGAGCACTTTACCCAGTGCAATAGAAGTGCCCATAGTTTAATAGCACTTTACCCAGCGCAGTATAGTTGCCCAAAGTTTAAGAGCGCTTTACCCAGCGCAATAGAGGTGCCCAGAGCGAAATAGCACTTTAACCAATGCAATGTGTTTGCATGGACGTGCGAGCCGTGCCAACCAGGGCACTGTAGGACACCGTGAAGCAACGTAGAGCAAAGTTGCTTAAATGCAGCCACACCCCCTAGCCTGTCTGGACAGTATGAAAATAAAATGCATGATAAGGTTCAAACCCAGGACTCTGGCATCATAATCAAAGTACAGAACCACTACAACATGACAACTTATGTGAAACAGCCACTGTTAACATACATATACTTAGTAATGGTAGATTAACCATTACTAAGCAGGTATGCAGTCAGCCGAGAATTTTCTAAAATGGCCAATCACAAAAATGTGCGGGGAAATGCGGCATATTTAAGCCCCATATGCGGGAATATTCGCCATAACTGATTGTAACTCACATCTGCAGTTAGAATGGCTGGTGCTGGAGAGGATACATGTTTCTGAGTGCAACGTTGGGACATCGAGGAGTCGAAATACATGGTTTGGCTCTTCATCCACCGTCATGAGTCAAGACTCCTGCAGGGCCAGTTCCAAGGGATGGAGTACAAGGCAGAGGCTTGGAACCAGTTAGCTCATGACCTCACCAGTGTCACAGACATTCCTCGGACTGGTGAGCAGGTCCGACACCACCATGCAGACCTGAAGAGATGGAAGCAGGACCGCCTGAACCAATGGATACAGGAGGCCCGTGGGATGCAGGATGCCCCACAACTGAGTAGGTAGCCATGAAATGCAGTATGTAGGAAATGATAATTGATTCTGCATAACGGATAGGTATGTCTCAATATCCCTTTATTTACTTTACAGCTGCAGGTGACCGTGCTGCGAATCAGCAAGCCTATGCAGATAGGCAGCTAAGTCTGCACCACCAGGCAGGTTAGTGATTATTCTGCATGTATTGTTATATAAAATAGGGGAGAAGGCATGAAATAAAGTGTAGTCCAATAATACAGCCATAAAATGGCCTGAATAAGTCCTTTGTATGTACTGTCAGATAAAAACGTCAGAGAGCCAGAAAAAGAGTGTAGTAACCCATTAAGAAAGGTAACATATGTCCAGAATAATATCTCTGCAGGTACTGTCATATAAAATAAGTGAGTGGGCCCAAAAAAGAGTGCTCTAACCTATTAAGAAAGGTATAATATGTCTTGAATATGTCTTCCATATGCACCGTTATAACAAATAAAGGAGTGAGCCTGTGGAAAAGTGTGTAATGTCATTAATAAAGGTCTAAAACCAGGAGAGTGTCTGTGTCACTTAGTTTGAAACATTGTTGTACCATGCATTATACAAATAGTAATGTTTTAAAAAGTGCTGGCAACCCAGAGTTGTGCAGTCCCATATAAAGTGGGTGATGGAAGTGCTAGTAGCTGTGAAGCATATATACAGTCCTTAACAGTCAGTTACTGGCTGGCATGCATAAGAAAATCTGGCACACGAGTAGCATGTTAATTTGTTCTCCAGAAATGTGAGTGTTTGTGAAGAAATGCTGGGTTCTGTACAAATAGAAGTGAAAATGTCATGTGAAAACATCCAGATATGTAGATAAAGAAATATAAATGCATTCAAGGAATATGTAGCAGTAACATCTGCATCTTGGACAGTTAGAATGTCAGATATAAGTCAGGCATATATTGAACTAGCAAAACCCATTACACAACCTAATGCATGGTGGCAAGTGTAATAATACATGTAGGGGATATACACCTGCAGTCACTAGGAATGTAGTGTAGACTAAAAGTAATTATAAGATGTTAATCGAGGTTTTTTTCTACACCCTACTGTATGTGCATAAACCATGCAATTCCACACCTCAATGGGTGTGTGTAATCTTAAATATTTGTTGGGACATATGTCCTATTGTTCTATAAATATTTGCATTCACGTTGATGCATGTGCCCTGTTCAAACACCACACTCATGGTGGCGTATTGCTACCAAACATCCCTGCATGCTGTTGGAATATCCACTGTCATTCAATATATGCATGTGTTATGCTTGCTGTTCAACTGTTGGAACCTTGGTGTGCTGGGTTAATAGGAATATTACTGCATGCTGTTAAAACTAATGCTGTTGTTTATGTTGTAATTAAACACACCTAATCACAGAACATATGGGAAGGCCGGTCCCAGCGGACCCAGCTGTCCCTCCTCAGCTGGCGAGTGCACCTGGCACCAGCAGGTCCAGTGCCCAGCCCGGGCTCCCCTCCTCCATTGGTCCTATGCCACCTTCGGGTGGAAGTGCTGCAGGGGATGGGGCTCCATCCCCCCGTGCAAGCGTGGGTTGAGAAGGGCCACCTGTCACCCTTCAAAGGGTCCGGGGCTGTAGTGCGTAGGGTGATCCAGCGTTCAGTCGCTGATCCCCTATGCCAGCTCAAGGCGAGAGTGGCGTGTCTCACGGGTGAGCCTACCTGCCCTATGTAGCCCCCAGCACAGCCACCCTCAGGGCTGTGAAGGTGCAGTGGTAACTGCCCATGGGTGGGGATCTCAGTTCCACTGTTACAATCTGTGGGCTCATGGGCTTGTGATTTCCAAACATCTGACCCCGTCAATTGTGTTCACCCACCCCATGTGTCATACACCACTCCTGTATACGTCTTGTCTGTCTTGCCTGTTTACCTCCCCAAATTACCTCCCCGAACATACCTACTTCCTCTACCTCACTTTCCACTCTCACCTGAAAAAAAAAAAGGACAATCTGTACCCACAAAAAAATTACGCCCCATACATAGCTGCCCATTTCACACACATGTCCGTTGGACATGTAAACTGATAATTATAATTGGCAGTACAGCATACTTTGTTGTCCTCACCCCCCTCTCCCAGGGGTGGATGGTTTCAAATTTCACTCCAAATTTATTGCATATACACAGCTGTTGCTGGTAAAGAAATGGGCAGCTATAGACCTTCCCTACACCTGTCCTGCACATCCCGAGCTTGTTTACCTACTGTCTGTCCCTCTTTGTGCCCCCCTTTTCACCACTTTCCTATTTCCCCATTTTCTTTTACTTAAAAGAAATTAGCGTGGGGGTTAGTGGGAGTACTTGCAAATATAAAAAAGCGGTCAAAAATCACACAAATACTGGAAGATAAACTGTTTATAAAACACGGCAAAGCTTTCAGGTCAAAAACCCTTCTTCAGTGCATACATGCACTGAAGAAGGGTTTTTGACCTGAAAGCTTTGCCGTGTTTTATAAACAGTTTATCTTCCAGTATTTGTGTGGTTAGTGGGTGTAAGCACTTTTAAGCAGTAGTAAGTGGGTTTAAGCGAGTGTGCTTATGTGTGCGCTTAGCTAAACACTGCTAAGCATTGTGCAAACCCACACAAACCCACTTACAACTGCTTAAAAGTGCCTTAGTCACTCTATGGAAGGGTCCTTGTTCTGTTCAGCAGCAAAAGAAAAGACCTTTGCTAGTCTTGAACCTCAGACCATTGGTTACAATAAATGCATGAATTACCACTAAGCCACAGCAGATATACAAATACCTTGGTGCTGAAATAAATATATCATGCATTACAATGAGGGAATGTAAATGGAAATTAGGAATGGTATAACACAAATCCTGTTCTGTGGGTCTTTACCAGCAGTTGTTGTGGAATTGCATGACATGACTGTGAAAAGAGAACCAGCCATCCAAGAAGGGAATAATGTTACAGTAGCACCTTACAAACACCACACAGTATTAGACCAGGATAAATACTGTCAAAGTTGAATAGGGCAGAGGCCAGACACCCCAAGTGACTGCTTTACAGGGATGTCCCTGATTTCTAAACAAATGTTAGCTATGCCCCCACTGAATCACTCTGGAAAGTACTAACTTTAGGCAGACAAGTGTGGAATCACACGTAATGAATAATGTCAATAGGTGAGAGTAGACAATGCTTGCATGTCAGAAAAGGTGTAGTTATACATATACTCTGATTCCCAAGAAAGTCTCAACTGCAATATGTCTGTAATATATTGCAGGTGTATCTAACGTATATGTACTTTCACTGTGGCCATTCAAAATACACCTGAGAGTATCTGAGGCCTGGCAGAGGCAGAAACACACAGGCATATCAGCATTACTGCTGTTACACACTCTGCAAATAACTTTGGAAGGAGTTCCACAAGCATGCCCTTATGTAGGAGTACAGCACAGAAATATCACAGGATGTAGCCATGTACTGCTAGCAACCAACTGTGATAATGCCAATGTGCCAGTGCTGAAAAGACTGGTGTGGTGCACAGACAAAGTATAATTGGCTAACCTATAGCTACCATCTGGATATGTCCACAGTTGGGAGCTACGCAGACAGACTACTTGCCTTGATAGACTAACAGGTACACAACAACCCTGTATGTTCAGCAAGATAAACCTCACATGATATTAAAAAATGCTCTTTGCAGTTCTGCACCCCTACCCAAAGGTAAAACACACCTGTGTATTCAGGCAAAAACCAGGGTGTAGGTAGGCATACTCAGTACTGAAATATGTCCAGTTGTTTTGAGCAGCCTGTGCTAATGTCAACACAAACAAACCACAAACTGTTCAGAAGTGAATAACGTAATAATTACAGTATAGCAGTTCACAAACACTGCATGTGCCACAGGAATACAGTGCACTAATCACACTTGTATGGCAGTTAAATATCTAATTCAGAAAGAAAGTACATACTCCCATGTATCCTATGTTAGCATTTGGAGGGGTGAGTACATGTCTACACTGAGAAGTGTGTACTGGAAGCAGCAACATTCAGGTTTGAGTACAACATGCATATCACTGGCTACAACCCTAGCTTCAGATAAGAGATATACACCAACCTTCTAACTGACACAACGGTGTCCAGAGCAAACAAGCATGGGCCCCACCTTGGATAGCTGAAAGGGCTACGCCTACCGAACCTAGCATTTTATAGCAGTGGCTGCAATTACAGTGAGTAATGCAATCACCACACAGCAGGCTGCATGCAATTACTGAATGGTGGGCAGCAATTGGTGCAGAGGCTGTCACATGCACAAGTGCAGATACCTAGAAAAGCAGGCTGTACCTGCTGTCCACACATGCAATAATATCATTGCAGGTACAGGGAGATAGAGAGCGAGAGTGAGAGAGAGACAAAGACAGAGACACAGACAACAGAGAGAGAAACAGAGACAGAAACAGAGACAGAAGGAGAAAACCCAAAACAAACAACCAAAAAAAAAAAAAAAAAACCTACAAAACTGTGACAGACGGAGCAGGGAAATACAAACGTAAGATATGTAACTCATATGTATGGGCTGGCATGTAGTAGATGTTCCTGAAGAGTACTCTACATACTGCAAATCATCCATGTGTGGCAGCAGTACGTATCTATCTGTATCTGCACATGTGCATAGGGCAAGGGACATACTGCAACTGTTAGTGAAGGGTGGACAGATATCTGTCGTTGAAGGTTGTTATGTGCATATATCTATGTAGATTGTAGTGTGTGGCATAGAAAACAACATGCAGTGCTGATATATGTCATGTGCTGGTTAAACGCTGTGGGACTGATTTGTTAGATCTGCTGTGTTACAGCCAGTGAGGCCTGCTAAAGCTACATGGGCCGAGGACACCCACATGCATTCTGCACAACACTGTGCAATATAATCACATAACTGTACATCCCACAACTGTCGCATAACTGATATCCCCACCATGAAAGGTGGACTGTACATGTGCCTATATGTACATGTATGTGTATAGATATGTAGATGTGTATATATATATATATATATATATATATATATATATATATATATATATATATATATATATATATATATATACACATATATATAGAGAGAGAGACATGGGGCCATATGTACTGCAACAGGTGTGTGGTGACCAAGGCATGGACTGTAGACAAGTGTTGATACTGCAGTGCCATTCCTCCTTTCCAAAACACTGTACCCATTTACTACCACATAGGTAGAGATCTACCCAACACTGAAGGTGTGATAAGGGAACATGGGACACAGGCAGGCAGTAGCCACCTCTTTGATAAAGACAGTGCCAACTAGACCTGTAATCTGTCTGTGTGGTATGTGTCATGACAACAGGTGTGTCATCCAGGGAAATATAGGTCAGTGTTCCCCTCTACTCATCACAATGCCCTGTGTGGTATGTACCTCACATGACAACTACAGCAGGTGGAAAGGCCACAGTCATACCTCACAAAGGGTAATACTGGCCGCAAAGAGATGCCTTATGCAGACTGACTCACAATACCACATCTAGACTGTATTGCATACCGGCCACACAGAGGTGACCTCTGCCGGACATACAGAGGTATGTCACACCCATAGCTGGGTGACAACCACCATGGCAACATATCACAATCCCTCCAGGATGCACGCTCTAGGGCCCTAAACCTCGTCAGCTCACTAAACAGCACATGCTGGAGGGATAGGTTCCTATCTCAGAGATATGCCATACACTGGAGTAGACCACCTAGCAATAGCAAACAAGGCTCCTCATTAGCAGTTGTCATAAATACCCCTGATGATTGTTTGGAAGATTGGTAATACACCCCAGGAACCCCCTCTGTGGTTCTGGTTGGCAGGGGCAAGTGAAATCAAAGTATATGTGTGTCAAAGGCCAGGGTAGCATATGGCTAGGCTGCTGTAGGCTCTAGGGCCAATAGCATATTACCTACCTATGACACTATGCACTCACACATGTACTCAATGCAATACCTACTATGTGAGGTTGAATAAGTGTAACGCTGAATGTGTGCAAGGTCTGTAAAGGTGTGATAGGTTAGTGTGAAGTTTTATCTGACATGGTAGTATCTATCCTAGCTGTGACGCCAGCAAAAGATGTGTATTGTACTGTTAGGCAACCATAGTAGTATGGCATATGATGTGACGTAGTTCCTTGTTGACAACCGTGGTGTCTCATTGTAGGCTAAAGCAATACATGTATGCTTAGTGAGTGGTACCGCTGGTGAATCCAACTCCCATATGAACTGTAGCACTACCTGAAGCTGTAAGCCTAAACAGCACAGTATGGTGTGTGTTCACATTGCTTGGAAACAATGTCTTGTGTGTTTCCTGTAGTCTGCACAGAGGACAAAACTCAGGCATAAGGGTTTGTAAGTAGTGGCACACAGTGCTGTATGGTACACAGGTAATGCTAATCTGTGTTGGCATACAGTGGTGCGTTGTATGTTTGTCTGATGTGTGTGTAATTATGCCTGTACCATGGCTGCAATCATATGTATGTTACAGGGTATACGTGTGTATCCAGCAACATATATACTCTGTTACAGTAGTATGCCACCTATAGTAACAACTGTACACATATGTTAGGCAGGGCTATGGCATCAATGACTAGGGTGGTTGACTGGTACTACTGTAACTCTACTTTACATTCATTGCAATGGATGACATCTGTGTTCATGCATTGGCGTGATATATACCCCTGTGTCGAGGTTGTGCATTGTGTCACAAACAGTGTGCCGGGTACTGTCGGATAGTGGTGTGATATATAGAGTGTGCCAGGCAGTGTTAGTCAGTTGTGGTCTGAGAACCAATAAGTGGTATTGAACGTGTGTAACCTCTGACAGACAAATGGATGGTATATATGTCAGTAAAGTGATATCCTTGGTTAAAGGTTTAAAGTGTGCCACAGGACTCACTCACACATATTGTTCATATCTTTTTCAGCCAGATGGCCCACCAATGCAACCCGTCATACACAGCAGTGGAGGAAGATGAGATTGTGCAAAGCCTGGTGCAGCAGTACACAATGCTGTTTTCCCAAAGCAGCCATCACCAGCAGGAGTGGTAGGATCTTGTCTGTCGGGTAAATGACATAGGCATGCATAACCGGATTAGACATGTTCGATGGCATTTGTCTGATATCCAAAGACAACAGCTTGCCACAGGTGATGGGGTGGCCATTCATCCCCCCCCTCACCAGAGTAGAGGAGCTGTTCCTAAGCTTGGTGGCTCCTGGACAACAGCAGCAACAACCTCTGACATGTGTTGTCATGGAGGCTGGAGCCACTCAGCATGTTCACATGGAGCGATCAGGTAACATGCCCTATCTGTAGACTACAGTTAACTGTATTGTTGGATTATGTCTACGTGAGATGTGTACTGTGTGTTTAGCAGTTGTGGTGCCTAGTGTTGTGCAATACCGATATTTGGAATATTATCTCTACACCTTTGACTGTTGACTGTTGTTCTACTGTAGTTTAGCATACCCACTGTAGCAATGGCATAGTTGTGGCCACTGATGAACTCTCTCATTTTCTCGTAGGTCCCTCTGGTGTGGCAGCAGGGCAGACGATCCATGCTGGTGAGTGTGGTATAACTGTAATGTTGGTAATGAAATGTGCATGTCATAGGTGAGGTGTAGGCCAATACACGTAACACACCTACGCATAATGCATGCCATGCATCTTTGCTGTAAGACATTGCACAGCTCAGTAATGTCAGTAGCTGCCTCAATGACATGCAATACACAGAGCATCAGACAGAGTTGTGGCAACACCGTACTGCACATTGGATAGGCATAGTTGCTACAGCTGTACACAACATAACACTTTTATCATATGCACTACACAAAAACATGTTACATATGGCGTTACCCCACTCCTGCTGTAAGGTCACACTTCAGTATCTCATATGTCATCCACACACACATGATGTACCTCATGGGTAGGGGCCTATCATGGGGCTGTGCAACACTCTTCAACACATAACACAGTCGTGTTAGGCAATGCTCCCTATTGGGCACCTCACACACCCATGTACAAAGTGGCTGTGTAATTGTGAACATAGCCATGGCACTGCAGTTCAGGTACAGCATGCTAGGTTGTGGTGTGTCACACATTAGTAGCCATGAGTGACCACAAGATGCATGATGATGATGGCACATGGAACTACACCCCCTCCAGTTACAGAGACCAGAGTAGTACACATAGCAGTCATTGCTATGCACCTCAATGTTGTGTGTGTGCAAACATATGCACCTATACACAATATGCATAGCATGTTGTGTGTGTGCTTACATATGCCAGTATACACAATATGTACAGCAGTCGCCATCTGTACAAAGTATCACATATATGTCCTGGAATGCTATTGAGTGTATAGGTCACATAACACACATTGGGTATGTGTGGTGTTTAATGTTGCAGTCGTGTAGCATGCCATGTCATAGCTGGCACCGACATATCTGCAATATGTCCCGCACTCACCATAACCACTGTACAAGTGCCATGTCGAGCATTGGGATTCCTTCACGTCTACATGCACCTCTAATCCCGTGTGTGTACATAGCATGCATGTGCTACACCTGTGCCCACTATTATCTGCTATGGACACAGACACTGTAATCACACATGGCAATCTATGTGTCACACAGATAACACATGCAGCCATGGTATGTATACCTGTGAGTGTTGGCGCACAGGACATTGCAGAGCTGATAATACATGCACAGCAATGTTGTGTCCATGTACACATTGTGTTCCAGGGTGTAGCCAATCACTGAACAATGACACAGATGCATCAAAGCCATGTATAATGTCATTAAATAGGGCCGTCTACACTTGCACTGCATGGTCTTGAGTAACACATATTCTGCATGCTGATATGTGTGAGGTCACTGTTTGCCTTGTGATACTGTCACCCACCTTCACCCAATATTGAGTATGTGTTGGATTGCTGGTGTGTGTGTGTGTGTGTGTGTGTGTGTGTGTGTGTGTGTGTGTGTGTGTGTGTGTGTGTGTTTGTGCTGTAGTGAGGAGTGTATTTGTGTGCATGTGTGCATGTGTTCATGTGTGCATGTGTGCATGTATTCATGTTTTGATGTGTTCATGTGTGCATGTGTTCATGTGTGCATGTGTTCATGTGTGCATGTGTGCTAACATCATGTACAGATTGTAAAGTGTGTTTCCTGCCTTCCTCTCACAGGTGCTGACTATGGGGTGGCTGAAAGCAGCAGGGAACGTGAAGTCACTGCCACTAATAGTGGAGATGATGAGACATGTATTCTGGCACAGGAAGGTTTGACAGGGTCTGTCATTGGTCCACCAATTGACAGTACACAGCGTTCAACTCCATCTATGTGCACACGCATACTGCCAATACATTCCTCATCAACAATGGCCTTAGCTGAGGGACAGCATACAGTTGGCATTGACCAGGAGAGTGTGGTACCCATGGCACTTGCATCTCCTCACAGCAGCCATAGCCAGATTCCTGGAATGGTACCACATAGACGGATGTCCAGGGGTTCTCGGGGGAGCACCACTGGTCGAATTGCCCCTGGCAGACATGTCCCCAGAGGTATTACAACCTCCAGTATATTCCGGGCTGTAATGCAGGCACAGGCACATATGGAATGGTACACGAGACAGGGATTAAGGGTGCAGAGGGCCCATTACACCGCTATCAAAGACAGAATCCGTGACCTTGCCGGTGCCATCCGGAATTACACTGAGGTCATTGATAGATGTTGGGGGGAGATATTAGATGCCCTCCACAATGTGTCTTCCATGAGCCAGGACCTTGCGGGATTGTTGAGACGTCGACGCGGACACATGCCAGCAACAGCTGGCAGTCGTCGCAGATGGCACGCAGATCACAGCCGCTCCCATAGTGGCAGTACCATCCCCAGCAATGCTGGGGCTGGCCTGTCTATTTACCCTCCTAGTAGACCACATGCACATGGCTCTGGCCAGTCCCAGCAGGGACATGGGTCCAGTCATCATACCTCTGCCTCTGATGATAGTACACAGTCAGGGTTGGTACCCGATACTGCCCATAGCACCCCTGCCAGGCACTGGTACCGAGTCCATGCCCAGAGACAGTAATATGTACAGCCTAGCAGGTACAGTCTGTGGCTGTCCCACAACCTCCCATATATGGCAGCCACATGGTGGAGCTCTTTGCATGCAGACACACACACATTAACCAAACAACTAGGGCTCACACATACACACACATTACATCAACATTGGCCCATGCTGTACTGTTGTTCCTCACACACACACACACACACACACACACACACACACACACACACACGGACATGTTGATTGGATGGGTCAATGTCGGGCTCTGGCAAACCAACAACACACGCTGTGCATATGATGACACCTGTGCCACCTCCTGTCATCTGTAACATTGATGCAGGAACAGGCTAACATGGTTCTGATGCACAGGGTGACATTATAGCAGTGTAGCAATATTAGCAAGTTGTCAACAGGAAAGTGTAATGATATCCTTGTAGGTATATCTGAGCAGGCATTATGCATCACAGCTCTGATTGTCAATGTAGCATTGTTTACACCAGTGTTAGGTCTGAGTATGTATTGTCCACCCATGTGCCACTTGGTTGAAGTGTACAGCGTTGCCAGCATGTGTTAGTTAGTGGGCAGTACGTGTGTGGTGTGTGTGTTACAGATTAGCAGGTGTACATCTGTGAACATGGTGAGTGTGCACTGTCTGCATGTACGTGCATAGTGGACACATGGGACGTGTGACATACCCTGTTGTACACATTGTTAACATCTCATAGTATATTTTGATGGCCAGTATGCATTCTACTACAGATATGTACTAACATGGGTACACATGTGTGTATAACATGGGTTGACACTATGCTGTGGGTGATACTGTTAATACCTGTCAATGATTTGCAGTCTGGTAGTATACACAACCTCAACAGCATGACTATAACCAATCATTAGATGATGTCCTGACAAATGACACACAGTTGTAGGGAACTCAGTAACAGTTGGATACTTCCGGTACTATACTATAACAGTAACCAGTGGTATTGACCGCCACCCATTCCTGGGACCACACCTGTTTGGCATATAGCCCTCTTAGGTACATGCAAACACACTAGGGATATGTCCATCTACATCTGGAAATGCATGCATTGGCCTACAATGCATTCCCTGGATGGGACGCATATCCTACACAAGGGTATCATACAGACACATACCTGTTGTCCAATACATGCTGTATTGCAGTAAGCCAACTATGGCATAGTCATCCACATTTACTATACATACTATCCCGAAAGTACCACATGGGTGGTAGCCCTCAACATGTATGTTGGGTACCAATGTGTACATACAGCCATGTTTTATGTCATCTGTCCCTGCCTTAGTTTCCACATATCCATAGGTATTGTGGAGTCCCTTGGTGTATCACATAAGACATTAGGGGCCTGAATGCATATCCACAGGGCTGTTGTACAAATATAATGACTGTCCATTATTGCCAGTCGTTGTTGTGTATGAACATGTCTGACATATACCCCAGGCAAATACCCTCACTCACAGTACTCTATAGTAACTGTCATGGGTGTATGTGGCACAGATTACCTTGGACACAGATCACTACAGTGGCCGGGCTTGTCACATACATACATACATATGTGACCTATGATCTGAGAAGAAGCGGCACAATCTGTCAAAGGAAACAAATGTATTCATGTAGTATGCAGGCTTCACACCTATGTACTGATTGAGGTCACATGTACACATATTTATTTGCCACGCAGATACCCGATGTGTGCAATGCACATTTAATCATGATATGTCATACCATAGTAAAAGCAAAACCCACACTGTATTGACCAACTGTGTTACACACACACACACAACACACACTCAGCAATTGCAGGATTCAAACCCCTATCTAATTATGTTATGATACCATAGAGATATGCATCAACATGGTGTGCTATATGCTTTGCTGGGGGCTTTTTTATTTCTCCTGCTATATTTGTGGGATGCTGACATCATCAGACTGTCCAAAGAGGAATATACCTCTTTTAATGTGTTTTCCCAGTCTCCAAAAAGGGGACTCATCCCAAAGGAAATTACACACACTGACAGCATTTGCAGGATTTAAACCTCGACCTAACTATGTTATGATACTAGAGATATATGCATTAACACAGCGTGCTATATGCTTTGCTGGGTGGTTTGTCTTCTCCTGCTATATTTGTAGGATGCTGACATCATCAGACTTTCCAAAGAAGAATGTACCTATTTTAATGTGTTTTCCCAGTCTCCAAAAAGGGCACTTCCCTCAAAGGAAATCACACACATACACCAAGCAAAACCCACACTCTATTGACCAACTGTGTTACACACACACTCAGCAATTGCAGGATTCAAACCCCTATCTAATTATGTTATGATACCATAGAGATACACATTAACACGGTGTGCTATATGCTTTGTTTGGTGCTTTTTTTTTATTTCTCCTGCTATATTTGTGGGATGCTGACATCATCAGACTGTCCAAAGAGGAATGTACCTCTTTTAATGTGTTTTCCCAGTCTCCAAAAAGGGGACTCATCCCAAAGGAAATTGCACACACTGACAGCGTTTGCAGGATTTAAACTTCGACCTAACTATGTTATGATACTAGAGATATATGCATTAACACAGCGTGCTATATGCTTTGCTGGGTGGTTTGTCTTCTCCTGCTATATTTGTAGGATGCTGACATCATCAGACTTTCCAAAGAAGAGTGTACCTATTTTAATGTGTTTTCCCAGTCTCCAAAAAGGGCACTTCCCTCAAAGGAAATCACACACATACACCAAGCAAAACCCACACTCTATTGACCAACTGTGTTACACACACACAACACACACTCAGCAATTGCAGGATTCAAACCCCTATCTAATTATGTTATGATACCATAAAGATACGCATTAACATGGTGTGCTATATGCTTTGCTGGGTGCTTTTTTTATTTCTCCTGCTTTATTTGTGGGATGCTGACATCATCAGACTGTCCAAAGAGGAATGTACCTCTTTTAATGTGTTTTCCCAGTCTCCGAAATGGGCACTCCCCCCAAAGGAAATTACACACACTGACAGCGTTTGCAGGATTTAAACCTCGACCTAACTATGTTATGATACTAGAGATATATGCATTAACACAGCGTGCTATATGCTTTGCTGGGTGTTTTTTCTTCTCCTGCTATATTTGTAGGATGCTGACGTCATCAGACTTTCCAAAGAATGTACCTCTTTTAATGTGTTTTCCCAATCTCCAAAAAGGGCACGTCTCTCAAAGGAAATCACACACATACACCAAGCAAAACCCACACTGCATTGACCAACTGTGTTACACACACACTCAGCAATTGCAGGATTCAAACCCCTATCTAATTATGTTATGATACCATATAGATACGCCTTAACACGGTGTGCTATATGCTTTGCTGTGTGCTTTTTTATTTCTCCTGCTATATTTGTGGGATGCTGACATCATCAGACTGTCCAAAGAGGAATGTACCTCTTTTAATGTGTTTTCCCAGTCTTCAAAATGGGCACTCCTCCCAAAGGAAATTACACACACTGACAGCGTTTGCAGGATTCAAACCTCGATCTAACTATGTTATGATACTAGAGATATATGCATTAACACAGCATGTTATATGCTTTGCTGGGTGGTTTTTCTTCTCCTGCTATATTTGTAGGATGCTGACATCATCAGACTTTCCAAAGAAGAATGTACCTCTTTTAATGTGTTTTCCCAGTCTCCAAAAAGGGCACTCCTCTCAAAGGAAATCACACACATACACCCCCCCCCCCACACACACACAGTCAGTGTTTGCAGGATTCAAATCCCTACCTAACTATGTTATGATACTAGAGAGATACGCATTAACACAACACGTTATATGCTTTGTTGGGGGGCTTCTCTTCTCCTGCTATATTTGTAGGATGCTGACATCATCAGACTTTCCAAAGAGGAATGTACCTCTTTTAATGTGTTTTCCCAGTCTCCTAAAAGGGCACTCCTCTCAAAGAAAATCACGCACATACACCCAAACACACACTGCCAGCGTTTGCAAGATTCAAATCCCTACCTATGTTATGATACTAGAGAGATACACATTAACACGGTGTGCTGTATGCTTTGCTGGGTCGTTTCTCTTCCTCTGCTATATTTGTAGGATGCTGACATCATCAGACTTTACAAAGAGGAATGTACCTCTTTTAATGTGTTTTCCCAGTCTCCAAAAAGGGCACTCCTCTCAAAGGAAATCACACACACACACACACACACACACTGTGAGCATTTGCAGGATTCAAACTCCTCCCTAACTATGCTATGATACTAGAAAGACACACACTAACATGGTGCACTATATGCTTTGCTGGGTGGCTTTTCTTCTCCTGCTATATTTGTAGGATGCTGACATCATCAGACTTTCCAAAGAGGAATGTACCTCTTTTAATGTGTTTTCCCAGTCTCCGAAAAGGGCACTCTTCTCAAAGGAAATCACACTCATACACACACCCTGTCAGCATGGGCAGGATTCAAACCCCTGCTTAATTATGTTATGATACTAGAGAGATATGCATTAACACAGCACACTATATGCCATAGTAGGTGGTTTTGATTCTCCTGCTATATTTGTAGGATGCTGACATCACCAGACTGGGCATGGTAATGTGTGTACACTTTGTTTTATGCAATCCCAGGAATGAGCCATGTGGGTTGGCAGGTGTCAACAGCTTGAACAGGACCCCATAATTCTTAACTTGTGTGATCTATCTGTGAACACATTGACATTCCTTCATATGTCAACACATACTTATGCACAGATTGTTGGTTTTGTGGATACGACATGTGTCTGGGATGTTGATAAAGGGCTATTCAAAGTCTATGTGGGACATGTGTAGCTCTGTTCAGTGATGTATGTCCTGGGTGTCTACCTTGCAAACAGTCTAGCATGTTTGGGAACCATAATCTGCACATGAACATACCACAGATGGTAGGGTTGTGTGTTTGTCAGCTTCCAATAGCTCTGTTTATGACTTCAACCATGATGGACTCCATGGCCTTGCAGATCAGACTTCATAGGCTTACTGGACTATACTTCCCATGGTGTGTTGTGCACCAACACTTGTGGGGAGTGTCATATGTTGCTGTAACACATTCAATGGTTCCAGATCCTGTGGAGAGGGTGAGGTTCAACACACTGTTCAGGTGTGGGGTCTGTTTGTTCTGTAGTTCATGTATGACACATATTGGGAAACAATGTAATCCAATTGCTGCCATGCTTTTGGCTTTGGGGGGAGCTGTTCAGCCATTCCACATGTGATATCACCTGGTATGATGACTGGGACTATCATCAGTGGGAGGTGGGTATGTCTATATGGGCTTGTCTGACAGGATGTCGGCATTGTCAGTCAGGTACTGTTGGCCCTGTCTCAGGACACAAATGAGTGTACATTGCTATTTATGACATAGCTGAAGGAGGTGTCATGATTCAGTCTGGAATCCTTCGCAGCTACTCTTTACAAAACACCAACAAACCTGGGCACTAATCCCTGTTATACTCTTTTACACACTTAACACCCTACTGATCCTTTGTGATCAGGCTACGGAGTATGTCATCATAATATCCTAGCATGTCCAGGGGTAAGTGTAGTGTGTACTCTCCAGTCCAGCTAGTGAATATTGTGGTTTTGACACAATGTCACATCTGCCTCATGTACACAGACAACCCTCTCCTCCTCCCAACAAACTCAGATATATGTGAGAGATGCAACAATACTCACATACAGGAGGCTGAGCTCTCTCGACCCATGACTGGCATAGTCTATCAGGTGGTGAAGGTAACCACACACACCACATATCAGTCTCACATAAACCTATAGCAACAGCAATCAAACCACATTATCACACATAAACATACTCAGAGGCTCTACATAAACTCTGCCTAAGCAGCAGAGACCTCCAAAGCAGACACATAAACAACTGCTACCCCACTACAATGCCCACATATCACATATTTCACAATGTCAGTGTGCCACACAGTCACTGCCCTTCAGGCTAAACAACACACCTAATACACTTGCAATAGGTGACACTTATTGTCAGATACACTAACGTCCCACTCACCAGGCCAAACAAGGGAATAGTCACTTTGAGCTGTCTCTCAGGTGCCAGGATCCGCAACATAATACATGCACTCAGGTCACTCCAACGCAAGTACAGGACTGGCTCCATCATTGTCCATGCTGGTGCGTACACCCTCAGACATTCCTCCCTGGACCACATGACATGATACATAGAGGAACTCTCTGATCATGTAGCTCAGGCCAGTATGACCCTGACCTTGTCTAGCATCTTACACTCACCAAGTATGATGTCACAGTATACCAACAAACTGATCACGTTTAACAGTTGGCTAAGATATTGGTGTCATTCACAGGGGATACAGTGTCTGTCAGCCTGGGGTGACATGTTCGACATGCCACGTAGCTTCCCTATGGACAGCTTGCACCTGTCACCCTTGGACTTTTGAATACTGGCTAAGGCACTTGCTACCACCATACTGCCTTTTTTAAGCAGGGCTCAAAATACAAACCCACCTCCATAGACATTACAGAGTACATGACACTGAGGGTAATGCTGCTCAACACCAGATGTGTTACCCTCAAATTGCGACCACTCAGGAATCTCCTCAGTATGGGCAACAGCAATATCTGTGCACTAACAGACACCTGGTTCAGGCTCCCAAATGCACACCAGCACTACCAGGTTATATTTCATACCATGCTTTCTGACCACAAAACTCGGAATGGCCAACACAAATAGGGGTGTATCCATATACATCACAGATACACATACCTCCGGGTTGGTAGCACTGCACAAAGCATCACAGACCATACATATGCACCTAACATTGTGCAAATCTGCCTTTTGGTTTGTTGCCTGCTACAGACCACCCTCCCAAACTCAGGAACCACACTTGGCTTTCCTGGGAACACTGGACAATATGAAGGTCTCCCCAAACACCATTATATTGGGTGACTTCAAATACCCACACATTGACTGGGGATAGTACTCAGGCCCCAACACCCTCGCCCAACAGTTGCTACTATTTGTAAACTCATATGCTATGGCACAACCGGTCACCACACCCACAAGAGGGAACAACATATTGGACATGATCATCACCAACATGGGGACTCTATGTTCCACACCTGAGATATACCCCTCATTGGTAAGGTCAGAACATACATTTATCTCACTGGACATCCATATCCCGTCCCTACACCCATCCTGGGTAATCTTGGTGAACTTCTCAAAAGCAAACTTCACACTTCTCCAAACCAAGGTGGTATCCTTCAGAGACCCTGTGACAGTGGTAAGTATGGCTCAGACTGCTGAATTCTTTATATACACATTCTATGGACACCTAGTGGACTGCATGGATCGTGCTATCCCAAATAATAACTGGACTCACTCCTCCAATGGCAGGGGACCTGTCTGGTAGACCCCGGCCATTAATAAGCTATACAGAAAAAGGAGGACACTACTACATTATAGAGCACAATCCCAGACAGGGAAGGCATCTGTGATCTGTACTAGCAGACAGCTACAATCACTCATGTATTTATGTCAGGCCCGCTTCTAATGGACAGTTGCACCAGACACATAGGACACTCACAAGGCCTTCTTCTGTTAATTCAGGTACCTGGGTGGACACTCACTGATATGCTGTGAGTTACTGCATACTGACTAAAGATACGCTGAACCCACAGACATTGCCAACATCCTGGCAAATGGGTTCAGTGCAGATGTCTCTCCCCATCCCCCCTAAGGAGCTACTGTCCATCCCAACAGAGTGTAACCTCCCTGACATCACAAATAAACAGGTGAGTGCTGCCCTCCCCATAGCAGACAGCACAGCATAAATGGGACCAGACGGTGTCCTGGCCTGCGTCTTACATAGGCTTCATGACAGACGTAACCCTCACATTACATCACTGTTCAATATCAGAGTTACTGCATGATATGTACCCACAGAATGGCGTACAGCGATAGTGATCCCGCTTCACAGAGTTTCTGCCACAACGGACCACAGACAATATCGGCCTATAAGGCTAACTAGCCTGTTCTGCAAAGCTATGGAGTGTATTGTAATGGGACTCATGCACATAGACATTGGGAACCTACAGACACTGGGTCCTACACATTTCAGCGTTGTTGTCGGCAGATCTTACCTCTTAGACCTGTTCATATTCTTTAAACAGTTACCATGTCAATCGGTGTAGGGACGGTTGTCCACACAGTCTGCCTGGACCTTGCACAACCCTTCGACACAATACCCCACTCGGCCATTATGCATAGGCTCACTGGCGTCGATATCGACACATATCTCACACGATGGATTGCTACCTGGATCAGGGATAGCACCCACATGCTCAGTATTGCAGGTGCCATGTCTGACTATACACCAGGTACACATGGCATCACACAAGGCTCAGTCCTGGGATCTCTCTTGTTCCGTATATATTTGTGTGATGTACAGGCTAACACAGGAGGAATTTGGCTGACCATGTTCCCAGATGACTGCGAACTGGGTACCATAATCAACTCTCTAGCTGGCACATGCATACTCAAACAGGGTCTCACAGAGATAGGATGACTGGTGCCTGAGCCATGGCCTACAGCTAAATGTCATTAGTTGCATAGTCATCCCCTTTGGGAATAACAACATGCCCACACATTACCACATAAGTAGTAATCCATTACATATGGAAGCAGTTGTTAGGGGTTTGGGGACACGACTTGTTCGTACTCTCACCTTTGACAATCACGTTGCCAAAGTGGTTAGACAGAACTTCTATATAGCCCACCTTATCCCATATGGTTTCACATGTTGATCAAGTGAACTAATTGTGCCCCTATACTCATCACAGCCATGCTTGGTTACAATGCCACATTTGGGATGTACCTTACCTGACAACTGCAGCAACTGTAATGGCCACAAATGTTTCTCAACAAGCAGATGTAGGGACTCACATGGATGCCCTGCACAGTTCAGATACAGTACCTCCAGCTCTACTCAGTCACTTACCACCTACTCGGATGTGTTGTGTGCCTGTAGTTTAAGGAAATATCCGACCCAGATTTAATGGACATGCTCCACCTCAGGATATCCTACTCCCTTGGAGCTACGTACTCCAGGGACATATACCTCAGCACAGATGTTAATAGGACATGCTGGAGGGACAGATTCTTATCCCAGAGGCTCCACTCACTCTGGAATGTAATCCCGGTTTCGCATGGGCAGAGCCACCCACTGACCACCTACAGGAGACATCTTGACAAGTGGATGGGTGATCGTATGTTTACCCATGGGATATCTTCTGGGTCCCTGCTAGACAGAGGCACAATACACTAAACGTAAATGGGCTATCATGTGTGACCTACTATTCACAGGCACAGTGTTCTACTTTGACAGGGTTGCGAAAGCCAAACACACTCTGGCTAGGCTTGTACATGCCCTAGGGCGGATAGCCTGGTATCAACCTCTGAACCTATGATAATGTTCAGGATGCACAATGTTTATTGCTGATACTGTTTGCAGGTTTCATCGTCTTTGCTTTCCCACTTTCTATGAACAACTTTGGTATCTGCAGAACATATTTGATTATGACAGGGTTCCACTATATTATATATGTGTCTGTTGTCATATATCTGTGTGCACAGGGCAGATTGCTGGATAGTGAGAGGTTCCTGGGTTAACACATGCAACTGCCTGATATGTTTGGCCCACTGCTGTACTCCGACATGGCCTAAGTGTGTGAGCTTGCCCAGTTCAGACTGTCAGTGTTCTGTTGCCTGACATTTGTCTCATTTGTTCAAGTGTGTGAGCATGCCCAGTGTGACCTTTCAGTATGTTGCTGTCTGAGGTCCACTACATTTGTTGATGTATGTGTACATGTCCAAGATTAACATTTCTACTGTATGTGTTGAAAGTCAGGTTCTATTCTTACTGCGGGACTCACCTTTGTGTCATAAGTCAACAGGGATTATGCTGTGCCTGCAGGGTTTCCCTGGAATACTTTGCATAGACTTATCAACATTTCTTCATACAAGCTGACCACTGCAATGCTGCCATGGTTTAGTGGTTCTGTACTATGACTATCGTGCACATTATCCTGGGTTTGAGACCCATCACTGCTTTATATATTCATACTGAGCAGACCAGACTGCTTAAGGGCCAGTAGAGCAAATATGAGCATGTTGGCTTTTGTTCAGCTATGCCTTACTTAGTTTCATAGGTTCATACTAGGCTATCTGCCCTAAGGCATTTACAAGCCTAGCCAGAATGTGTTTGGCTTTTGCCACTCTCTGAACTGATTTTACTGTGCCCTTTTTAAGGTTAGTTTACTCTGCCTCTGTCTAGTAGTGACACCGAAGTAATCCCTGGGGTAATCCTATGATCTCCCATCCACTCGTCAAGATTCCTCTTGAAGAGAGTCAGTGAGGGGCTCTGCCTAACATGGACTGGGAGTCTATTCCAGAGTGAAGGGAGCCTCTGGGTTATGAATCTGTCCCTCCAGCATGTCCTATTTATTTCTGTGCTGAGGATCAAGTCCCTCAAGTGCATAGCTCTAAGGGATTTTGATTTTCTGAGGTGAAGCATGCTCATTAATTCCGGGTTGGACATGGCTTTATACATCGGGCAAAGATAAGTAGGCGGAGTATGTAACCGAGCAGCATATGGCATCTGTTTGAGTCCCATGATCCTCTTTGTGAGGTACTTTTGGGGTCTTTTTAGTTGCTGCAGGTGTCGGGTAAGGTACATCCCAAATGGGGCATTGTATTAAATTATGGGCCTGATAAGGGATGAATGAAGGGGCACAATGACCTCTCTCGATCTAGATGTGAATCCTTTCATGATAAGGTGGGCTATATAGAAGGTCTTTCTAACCACTTTGGCAATGTGGTTGTCAAAGGGGAGATTACTGTCAACTTGGGTCTCCAGGTCCCTAATTACTTCTTCCATACTTAATGCATTCCCGCCTATGTAGTAATTTGTGGGCACTGTTTTTGCCAAAGGGTATGACTATACACTTTTTAGCACTTAGCTTTAGGCCATGGCTCTGACACCAGTTATCCATCTCTATGAGACCCTTTTGGAGGATGCTTGTGTCAGCTGGAGAGTCAATTATGGCGCCCAGTTTGCAGTCATCTGCAAACTTGGTCAGCCACAGTCCTCCCGTGTTAGCCTGAACCTCTGAAAAATATATGCCGAACAAGAGAGGTCCCAGGACTGACCAGGAACAACTGCAGACCACCGATTTATTTATTTAACCAAAATTGTACTAAGTGCTTTCACCCACACACATCAGGGCATCTTCAGAGTACTGACAATCCTTGTGTTGAACCTCTTTTTAAATCCTTATGTAAATTGGATAATTGAACAATTAAACAATTAAATTATTACCAACGCAGCTAAAAATATAGAGGCACCACCTTTGTGGAGTGGGACCACTTTTGCTGTACACCATTTTTTGGGTACATATCCTGTAGTAAGGCTGAGATTGAACAGCAGCTTTATGTTGGGGTTTAGCTCTTCTTGGAGTTCATGCAGGATGCAGCCTGGGTCACCGTCTGGTCCCATTGATGCTGTGTTTGTTGCTTTGGAGAGGGCAGCTCTCACCTGAGCATCTGAGATGTCAGGGAGCCAGCACTCTGCTGGGATAGATATTTGCTCTTTAGGGGGGGGAGGGGGGGAGAAGTTTGCACTGAACCTGTCTGCCAGGATGTTGGCAATGTCTGTGGGTTCAGTGTATTTTTTGTCATTTTGGACCAACTCTGAGCATATCTGGGAGTTGCCACCCAGGTTCCTAACATAACTAAAGAAGGCCTTGTGATTATCTTTAGTGTCCTGTGCCATTTTTCTCTCAAAGCTGGCCTTGGATGATTTTATGAGGGATCGTAGTTTTTTGCTAGTACTGATCAGAGATGTGTTCCCTTTTAGGATTTTACTCTATCATGTAGTAGCATCCTCCTTCTGTTGTACAGCTTATTTATGACTGGGATCCACCAGGCAGGATGCCTGCCTTTGAATGATTGGGTCTTGGTTTTGTTTGGGATAGCATGATCCATGCATTCCTGAAGGTGTCCCTAGAATGTGTTTATAAAGGATTCTGCAGTTTGAGCCGTAGTTTCTACTGGCCCGGGAGCCTTGAAGGATTCCACCTTGGTTATGAGAAGTGTGATGTTAGCTTTTGAGAAGTTTTTCACTGTGGTTTTCTGGGCTGTGGGTGGGATCGGGATGTGGATATCCAGTGAGAATGATTTATGGTCCGATCTTTCCAATGAGGGGAATACCTCTGGTACGGAGCATAGAGTCCCCATGTTGGTGATGACCAGGTCCAGTATGTTATCCCCTCTTGTGGGGGTGGTGACTAGTTGTTTCATAGCATTTGCATTTATAAATTTTAGGAACCTTTGGGCTAGGGTGTTGGGGCTTGAGTAATGCTCCCAGTCAATGTTTGGGTAGTTGAAGTTACCCAATATAATGGTGTTTGGAGAGACCTGCATATACTTACACCCAGCTTGTCCAACATTGCTCAGTATTAACCAACATTGCTGGACGTTGACCAATATTACTCAACATTGACCACAATTGTGCTAGTTGGTGTGTACAATTTTCTTTACATATACTACATGGTGGTAAATGCTGTTTAGCATTGCTTTATACTGCTTAACACATGGCAATCATGCCTCAGGTGGTGCTGCAGGGCTGGCTATGTTGGATGCACATACTACACTCCCTATACATGTTTGGAAGCAGGTAGTGTCAACTTAGGCATCCCTTTTACTATATGTGCAAGTCAGAGAGAGGTATCATTTCCAGAGTTCCTACTGAGCCAGTGTATGTGCTATGCATTGCCTCTTTGCCAAAGCCAAAGCATAATGGGCACACCTCTTTCTGCCTACTGGGGCAGGCTCAGGTTGTTCCTCCTCCGAGTCATGCTCTGCCTGTGATGGCCTTGGCAATGGTGGGGGGCTGTTTGGCCAGGCCTATGCTGGTCCTGCTGCAGTTGTCTTCACAGGATCATATTATGTAGCATAGCACATACCATGACAATTTGGGTACATGTAGTTGGTGAGTACTGCAAGGCTCCACCAGATGTGTCCAGGCACCAGAACCATGACTTGAGCAGCCCAAACACACGCTCGATTACATTTCGTGTCTGTGTGTGTGCCTCATTATGGCATTCTTGTTCAGGTGTGTATGCATTTCTGATGGGTGCCATCAGCCACGGCTCCAGTGCATAGCCAGCATCCCCCACTAGGTGACCATGTGGGATGTCCCCGTTGGCAAATGTCTGGTACAGCTGTGTCAGATGCCAGATATGGGAATCATGGTAGCTTCCAGGGCAGCCAGCACACACATTCAGTATTATGCCCTGGGCATCACACACGACCTGGCAGTTGATGGAGGGGAAGCCCTTGCGGATGAAGTAGACCCTACCCTGCTCACCGGCTGGTGATTTGATGCATATGTGCATGCAGTCTATTGCACCCACTACCTCAGGGTATTCCGCTATTTGCTGGAAGAGATGCATATTGCTGGCCAATTCCTCACAGGAATTGGGGAAATATACATGATCACCAACATGTGCTGACATGGCATCCAGGAACTGGTGCAGTACCCTGGATGCTGATGCCTGTGATATCCCCATCATATCACCAGTTGGTCTCTGGAAGGTACCTGTTGCTAATATTCTTAGGCCAGCACATATCTTGGTTTCCACTGGAATGGGTTCTCCTCTGTTGGTTCTTTGTGTGAGGCGTGGCCTGCACAGCTCAACAATTTGCTGCAAGAGGTCTCTGTCCACAATATAGTGCTCCACTATCTCCAGCTCATGTAGTCCCTGGTAGGTTACCCTGGGCCTGTACACTCTTTTCAGTCTCCTCACTGTGGGTTGTCCAGCAGCATTTGCATTATTACCACCCTCAGCATGTTGCATATGTCACCTTATAACAGCAATGGCAGCCCCTAACATTTTTGTCTCAGTAAAGCTTTTTCAGTTTTCACTTCTATTAGCTTACTCGAGTGTTGCAGTGTCTCTTGAGAGAAACATAATGGACTGTTGTTTGCAGAGTTTTAAGTGCTGGGCTGGGCTGATTCTGATTGTTTTCACATGCTAGCTCTGCTAGTACTCCCTGGTAACTTCCTACTATTTGGTGTGCTTCTTTTTCCCTTTCTGTTTCCTCAGGGGGCAATGCTGCGCACACAAGCGCAAACACGCACACAGCAGCTAACACATGCGCACACATGCTTACACGGACTAAAACTTGCTTATTCTTGTTAAAACGCATGCACACCAGCGCAAACGCACTTACAACTGTTTACACAGCCTTACATATGCTTACTCCGGCTTACACGCATGCACACACACTAACGCGCATGCACACTGTCTTACTCGGGTTTACTGGCGCGCACATGCACGCATGCATGCTCAGCAAGAAACTTTGGTGTTATCCACGGCATACACCTTCAATTTCTTTACTTTACCTAGCCTACCTGTTGACACACCTCTTTCAATGATATGTAAATGTCACCTGACACATGCCACTCTGCTTCAATGAGCTTCACTTCTTTCATACATGCCCCCCTCGTGATGTCACCTATCTTCTACTTTGTTACTCCCCTTATCCTACTCCTACACTCCACTGACTGTGCTCATTTGCTATGTAAACTTGTGATTCACTATCCTAACCCTCATTTGCATAGGATTGCCTACTAATGCTTGGTTACATCCCTTAGACCGAGCTTCCCCCCTTAGCAACCTCTACTCGGTGGCCATGTTGTCTTCAGCCTGCCATTCACTTGCATTGCAAATTCATATCAGCAATAAAATCCACATTTGTGGATCTTAGTTATTGATTTTCTGGTTTTTAGGGCGCAGCGCATTTGCGCAATGCTGCGCTATGTTTAAACCCTGGAGATCGAGATGAAAAAATAAGTTATTTTATTTTTATTTTGCATCACTTCACATTGCCAATGACCGCATTTTTGGCCATTGGCATGCTTCCTTCTGTAAATGCATCCTTTTTTTGGAGCTGTCACGGCTCCGTTTTGCTATTTGCAGAACCGTACTCAGTTGTCAACTGAGTACATTTCTGCAAATAACACTACTCCTACTCGGACAGGTTTGGGTTTCCTGGATCGCAAACTTACCTCATTTGCATAGCTTTCACCAGCAATTGAGGTAATTTGCATATCCAAGCCCTGTCTGTGTAGGACTAGTTTGGAGAGCTCTGTTGCATGCCCCTACTGGCTGTTCCTGGATTGCTCGGCGGACATGTTGGCTGCATGGAGTCTTTCTCTACTCTTAGACTCCTTGCAAGCCTTCATGAATCCGGCCCTGTATTTCTTTCATTTAATTCCAGTATATGTACTTTGAAGGATTTATAGTAATTAATAAACCTGTGATTAAAAAAAATGTAAGTAGTCCATATACTTTTATTAATTTAACATGAGATGTATTATTGGCAATAAATAAGGAACCTACAATAGGGATGAATTTTAAACTTTTATAAGTTTGTTTTCATTTTTTTGAAGAAAATAGCTATAATCATACTAAAAAGGATAAGGGACTACATACTTCTTCCCAATAACAGCAAAGTGATGGGTATTCTTAAGATTGCAAAAGCAAGCTATGAAAACAATGCAGACAGACACCTTCAAAAATATGTTGTACTGGGAATTAGGTACTCTACTACATTTTCTAGATAGCTTATTCAGTAAACGTCCTTTATAGCTCTGCATTGTCTGTTTAATTACAACAGAAAATGTTGTTTTACCAATATGAAAAGCAAAATTATAAATAAACCTGCATCAGCTGTGTATTTATCTGCTTATAGATCATTTTCTTAAAATCATTTGAGATGTGTATGACAAAGCAGCTAAAAGAATAACTAAAGAGCCTGAACTATAAAGATACCCAGTTTAGTACTCAAGGATAATAGATTGGATAATATATCCAGCCACAAAATTACTTCAGTAAAGTGGCAGTTTGGTTATACTATAAAACTATGACTTCTTGAAAGCTGAAGTTCCAAAAGGGTGAAAAGATAATGCACAAAATATCCCCCTCTAATGTGAGCGGTAGGCCCCTCCAGAATTTATATGCAACAACTCTAGGTAGCACCAATTCAAAGAAGGGAGAAGTCTTCCAAAATAAATACATCCATGAGTGCTGGAACCATAGAGCCAGGGGGAGGGGGAGGGGGAACCCCCACACACACTTTTACAGCTGCAAGACCTGTCAGGAAAAATTAATTAACTGGAGTTTTCACACTAATGTGGATTCACGTGTGGATGTTAAACTAACTAAACTAGCTGTTCTTGTTCTCTTATTGCTCTGTGTTACAGGAGTTATGCTAGTAAGGAGAGTTTTGTTCTGTTATTTGCAGGAGTTATGTGGTGGTGCAGCGGAGGGTGGCCACAGTGGTGCAGCAGTTAGCATTGCCACCTCATAGCAAGAGGTTCTCTGGTTTGATTCTTGGTTGGGGTGCATTCTGTGTGGAGTCTGTATGTCCTCCCTGTGGTCGCGTGGGTTTCTTCCGGGTGCTCTGGTTTCCTCCCACATCCCAAAGACATGCAGTAGGTGGATTGGACACTCTAAAATTGGCCCTAGGTGTGAGTGTGTGCATGTGTGTGTACCTTCTGTGGAAGGTTGGGCGCCGGGCTGGCAACTTGACACCATAAAACTTTACTGCCAATCATGAGTAGACAGATGATCCGCTCTGGTGACCCCAAACCAGGAAAAGCCAAACGAATAAGAAGAAGATTTGCAGGAGTTATGCTGCTCCCATGTGTGTGTGTGTGTGTGTGTGTGTGTGTGTGTGTGTGTGTGTGTGTGTGTGTGTGTGTGTGTTCATATGTGTGTGTTCAAAATGCCCCAGTTAGGTATACCTGGTCGTTAGTGTTACTCAGGCTCAAACAAGAGCCTGAATTCTCTACCCATGCCACCACTTGTGATTCAGGGAGTGGATTTCATAGTTCTCAACTGTCCAGATTTTCACAGAATATTTGGCTCATACTTTTGGTCTGTTAGTCTTAAAATTTGTGGTATTCTGGCAAATCATTGAGAATGTAATTCACTAAATAATGATAGCCCTTTAAGTTTCAGTCTTCCTATCTTTCAGGAAACACATGGTAACACAAAATAGTTTAGTTTAGCAACTTTCTAAGATTATACAAGCAATATTTAAAATGTGCCCCTGGTTTTGGGCCTTTGCCCCCCCCCCCTTCCCCAAGGAGCTGAGAGCCTCAGGAGAAGAGAAGTTTAGTGCTACTTATGCAGACTTGCTTGCATTGTTAGTAGCACAACATGTAGTACAATTGCTTTTGATTCCGAAGGTTGTGGGTTCTACTCCCACCACTATGCAGATGGATCACTGATAGTGTATTTTATTATACTTTAAAGACAGTGGATGCTGCAGTCCTATGAATGTTCTCCTTTGGAGAAGTTACCTAGTAACTATGAACTTATCAGTTTGCCATCCATTCCCCATTGCAAAATTACTAGTTTATCATTTTTTAATGTAGCATAGGCAATTTATTCTTCAAGGGCAACAGACACTTTATTTGTAGATGAAACAATGAAATATAAAGTTGTTTGCTAGCAGCAACCTCTTCATTAGTTACAGATCCCTTCAATGTGGAATTATTTAGATGACTTACTTCTGCAGAGATTTGCATATTTACTGATACTGCTGGATTGCAATGACAGAAGTTTCAGTGGCCTTTTATGGTTGAAATTTTATGAAATGGGTATTTTTTTCTTTATTGGTTTATACATTTTATTTCATTGCTTACTAGAAGACTGATCCAAACTACAAATTTAAAACACATTCTAACAAGTGGTGCTGTATTAAACAAATAATATAATTTAATACAATCAGGTTAATACAATCAGGAAGGTGAATCAAAGAATGCAAAATTGTATGCTTGCTCACAGGATGCAGGAGATCAAAATAAGGGAATAGACCAGTCACCAATGGAGTCCCCCAGGGTTTGGTGCTGAGACATTTTCTGTTTGGTATATACATCTCAAAAGTAAAAGGAAATACCAAAGGGCTTTGGCTGACTAAGTCTGAGATGACTGCAAACTAAGAGCAGTTATTGAATCCCCAAATGACTTAACCATCATGCATGAAGGTTTGTTCCAAACACTAACTGGTGCCAGAATCATAAATTGAAACTAAACTCCACGAAAGACATTATCATATCCTTTGGGAAGTCATCTAATCCAGGGAACTGCCAAATTGATAATGCCCCCTAAGAACTGACCCAGTTTGGCATTTGGGAACTTGTGTGTACAGTGACCTAACTTTTGACCAACATGTGCCCAGAGTCATAAGAAAGTATTGCTATATTGCACAGCTTATAAAAAATTGATTGTGGCTAGATCTAGAGATGCTATTGTCCCCTTTACAAAGTCCTCATTGGGGCAATCATCTTGTATAATGCCCAGTTTGGCATGTATCCTTCCAGACCCATGCAACAAATGGAATACCCACAGAGATACCTTGCTAAAGAGGTACAAGTCCTAAACAACAGGTCTTGCATGGACCACCTCAAAGATTTATCACTATACTCAGTATTCTACAGAGTGCTTAGAGGTGAAGTGTCTGGCATACAAGACATCCCCTGACTTAATACAGATAGACCTAGTGAGCATCAGAAAGTCAAATGGCATCAGAAATACTCAGTCCAGGTATCTAAACTGAATGTTGTGGAGAGATGGATATATATCACAGAGGCTACCACTGTTCTAGAACAGACTATCCATTAAAGTAAAACAAAGCTCATCCCTGTCTATATTCAAATGCAACTTGGATCTAAGTATGGGTAATATAAAATGTACTCCAGGATTGCCCCTCATGCCACTGATGGATAGAGGCAGTTCCTAAATGCTGCATCTCTTACATGGGTCCCCCCAAATTATCGATAGTATGATCACATTTATTCTCACTAGGGCTAATGTACAATTATCAGCTATGGGATAGGTAAGACCAATCAGGAAATGTTAATTCAAGCACCAAAAGGGAGATGGCTAAGCTTAAAATGTCCTCCAAGTGAACATATGTTGTTGTAGTAAATATTTTTAAAAATTGCCCTTTTTAGATCACTAAGTGCCCCTCTCACACTCTGCCCCCCCCCCCCCCAGTCTTCAGCAGCTTCCGGCACCTCTGAATACATCCTTATTGGTGTGAAATTAGAAATCACACCAACAATGATTTCCTACTGGAAATAGTGTTTGGCTGCCTGTTTTTTTTTTCTGTGTGCTACTGATGGTGAAGAAATGTCACCTTGAGCAAGTGTAGGGTACTGGCACAGTTTACATATACTTCAGTTTGACTTTTCACAAGATGAAACATGTTAAGCTTGTAGTGAAACAAAAAGCAAGATAACAGCAACCAGCTTTGTCATTTTTTTGGGTGCAAAATAAGTAGGTAACATTTTAAGGAAAATAAACCCTGATGGTCTACTGGACATTTAAAAGGCAGTATATAGAAATTAATCAGTATTCATTGCACAGAAGTGAACTGCAACAATCTGTACTAGAGTAACATGAGTTTATAGTATGGACATTATGGTTATAAAATATGCACACAAGAATCCTTACAACACCAATCTCAACAAGAGATGGAAAATGTTATATGGTTTACTGTCTAGAATTTATGTATCATGAAAGAATAGTGACTGTTAATCTAATATAAATGTTAATGAGATTTTGCAAAATATTTTTAGATGTGGTAGCATGATCTAGAACATTAAAAAAATAATAAGCCAAGTCAGTAAGTGTTTCTGTGATTATGATGAACAGCAACATTTCTAACATTATCTAAGAAACAGAAAGCCATGCAGATGAAGTATGCAAAGAAGCAACAAAAGTGAAGTTATGCATTCTCAAGTTTGTATCATCAAGCAACAAAAAAGTTTTGGTCATTATTCTTATCTCTGTGGTAAAGAAAAAACAAGTTCCAAAATACTGTCTCTGAGCCCATTATTCAATATTTATAAAAGTTTCCAAGGCAGACATTTTTTGTCCATGAATGCCTGCCCAGTAAGTAAGTGCAAGGTGCTGTGGGTTAGGTTACTCATGCAGATAGGTTCATAGGTTCATAGGTTCATACTAGGCTATCTGCCCTAGGGCATTTATAAGCCTAGCCAGAGTGTGTTTGGTTTTCGCCACCAATTTTAAATTAATTTTGCTATGCCCTTTTTCGAGGTTAGTATACTGTGCCTCTGTCTAACAGTGACACAGAAGTGATACCCCGAGTAAATCTATGCTCTCCCATCCACTCATCAAGATTCCTCTTGAAGAGAGTCAATGAGGGACTCTGCCTAACCTGGACTGGAATTTTATTCCAGAGTGAAGGGAGCCTCTGGGTTATGAATCTGTCCCTCCAGCATGTCCTATATATTTCAGTGCTGAGGTCCAAGTCTCTCAAGTTCGTAGCTTGATGGGATTTGGATTTTCTGAGGTGCAGCATGTCCATTAATTCCGGGTTGGACATGGCTTTATATGTCAGGCACAGATCGCCTCTGAGCAGGCGGTATGCCATTGAGTAGAGCTGGAGTTTCTTTAACCGGGCAGCATATGGCATCTGTTTGAGCCCTTTGATCCTCTTGGTGAGGTACTTTTGGGGTCTTTCCAGTTGCTGCAGGTGTCTGGTAAGGTACATCCCAAAAGGGGCATTGTACTCAATTATGGGCCTGATGAGGGATGAGTAAAGAGGCACAATGACCTCCCCTGATCTAAATGTAAATCCCTTCATGATTAGGTGGGCTATATAAAATGTTTTTCTAACCACTTTGACCACATGGTTGTCAAATGAGAGATTGCTATCAACTTGGGTCACCAGGTCCCTAATTACTTCTTCTGTACTTAATGGATTACCACCTATGTGGTAATTTGTGGGCACTTTGTTTTTGCCAAAGGGGATGACTATACACTTTTTGGCATTTAGCTTGAGGCCATGGCTCTGGCACCAGTTATCTGTTTCTGTGAGGCCCTTTTGGAGGATGCTTGTGTCGGCTGGAGAGTTGATTATGGTGCCCAGTTTGCAGTCATCTGCAAACTTGGTCAGCCACAGTCCTTCCGTGTTGGCCTGTACCTCCAAGAAATATATACCGAACAAGAGAGGTCCCAGGACTGAGCCTTGTAGGACGCCACTTGTAACTGGTTTGGAGTCTGACATGGCTCCAGCAATTCTAACCATGTGGGTGCTGTCCTTGAGTCAGTTTGCAACCCATCTAGTGACATAGGGGTTTATATTTAAGCTGGTGAGCTTATCTATAATGCCCGAGTGGGATATTGTATCGAAGGCTTTTGCGAGGTCCAGGTAGGCTGTGTGGACCACCTTCCCCTTGTCAATGGCCTTGGTGACTGTTTCAAAGAAATCGACCAGGTTTAAGAGGCAGGATCTGGCCTTAACAAAGCCGAACTGGGTAGGATCCAGTGTCTGTAGGTCCCCAATATCTTTATTTATGAGGTCCATGATGATCCTTTCCATAGCTTTGCAGACCAAGCTAGTCAGGCTTATGAGGCGATAGTTTCCAGGATCCGTTGAGGCACCACCTTTGTGGAGAGGGACCACTGTTGCTGTACACCACTCTTTGGGTACATATCCTGTAGTAAGGCTGAGATTGAACAGTAGTTTTATGTTTGGATTTAGCTCTTCTTGGAGTTCATGTAGGATGCAGCATGGGACACCGTCTGGTCCCATTGATGCTGTGTTTTTTGCTTTGGAGAGGGTGGCTCTTACCTGAGCATCTGAGATGTCAGGGGGACAGCACTCTGCTGGGATAGATATTTGCCCTTTTGTTGGGGAGGGAGGTGGTTTGCGCTGAATCTGTCAGCTAGGATGTTGGCAACGTCTGTGAGTTCGGTGTATTTTTTGTCATTTTGGACTAATTCTGAGCATATCTGGGAATTCCCACCCAGGTTCCTAACATAACTAAAGAAAGCCTTGTGATTATCTTTAGTGTCCTGTGCAATTTTTCTCTCGAAGCTGGCATTAGACAATTTTATGAGTGCCCGTAGTTTTTTGCTAATAATCAGAGATGCCGTCCCTTTTTGGGATTTTGCTCTATCATGTAGTAGCTTCCTCCTTCTATTGTATAGTTTGTTTATGGCTGGGGTCCACCAGACAGGACGTCTGCCTTTGGTGGATTGGGTCTTGGTTTTATTTGGGATTGCATGATCCATGCATTCCTGAAGGTGTTCATAGAATGCGTTTATAAAGGATTCTGAGGTCTGGGCCATATTTTCCACAGGCCCGGGAGCTTTGAAGAATTCCACCTCAGTTTTGAGGAGTGTGAAATTTGCTTTAGAGAAGTTTTTCACTGTGGTATTCTGGGCAGGGGGTGGGGTCAGGATGTGAATATCCAGTGAGATTAGTTTATGGTCTGATCTTACCAGTGAGGGATACACTTCTGGTCTGGAGCATAGAGTCCCCATGTTGGTGATGATCAGGTCCAGTATGTTTTCCCCTCTTGTGGGAGTGGTAACAAGTTGTTCCATAGCATTTGAGTTTATAAATTCTAGGAACCTTTGGGTTAGGGTGTTGGAGCTAGAGTAATGCTCCCAGTCTATATTTGGGTAGTTGAAGTTGCCCAATATAATGGTGTTTGGAGAGACCTTCATATTTTCCAGTGTTCTCAGGAAGGCCGAGTGGGACTCCTGGGTTTGGGTGGGTGATCTGTAGCAGGCTATAAACTGGAAGGCAGTTTTACCCACTGTTAGTTGCACATGGATAGTCTCTGATGCTTCGTGCTGTGCCACCAACCTGGAGGTGTGGGTATCTTTGACGAATATTGATACTCCCCCTCCTTTTGTGGTTCGGTCCAAGTTTTGGGGCCGAAAAGCATGGTATGAGGTATAACCTGGTAGTGCTGGGGTGCTCTCGGGAGCATTGAACCAGGTTTCTGTTACTGCACAGATATTGATGTTCTCCATGCTAAGGAGATTTTCGAGTCCGTTCATCTTGAGGTTTAGACTTCTGGCGTTGAGTAGCATTACTCTTAGTTTCTTATCCCTTGTGATACCTATGGAGGTGGGTTTGTCTTTTGAGCCTTGCCTAAAAAAGGCACTATGGGGGAAGCAAGAGCCTTTGCCAATATCTGAAAGCCCAGGGGTGACAGGTGCAAGCCGTCCCTAGCGAAGCATCGTGGCTTGTCGACCATGTCATCCCAGGCTGACAGGCATTGGATCCCCTTTGAATGACACCAATACTTAAGCCAATTGTTGAAATTGATCATCTTGTCTTCATATTGTGGCATCATTCTTGGTGAGGGTAAGATGCTACTCAAGGTCAGGGTCATACAGGCCTGGTCTACATGTTCAGAGAGCTCCTCTATGTCTCTTTTCATGTAGTCCAGGGAGGTACGTCTCAGGTCATTCACACCAGCATGGACAATGACCGAGTCATATTTGTACTTGCCTTGGAGTGACCTGAGTGTTTGTGTTATGTGGTGGATCCTAGCACCCGACAGGCAGCTCACCGTGACCTTCTCCTTGTTCAGCCTGGTGAGTGGGACGTCAGTGTGCCTGACGATAGAGTCACCTATTATAAGTGTATCAGGTGTGTTGTTTAGCCTTAAGGGCTGTGACTGTTCGGCACACTGGCTTTGTGAGCTATGTGATGCACGTGTTTTGTTTTGGGGTAGCGGTTGCTTGGGTGTCTGCTTTGGAAGTCTCTGCTGCTTAGGCAGATTTTTATTTAGAGCCTCTGAGTATGTTTTTGTGTGTTTATGTGTTTGGTTTGCTGTCGTGGTAGGTCTATGTGAGACTGGAATCATAGTGAGTGTGGTTTCCTTCTCCTCCTGACTGGTTAAGCCAGTACTAAGTTGAGAGAGCTTAGCTTCCAGTTTGGCTATATGGTTGCATCTCTCACATATGTCGGAATTTGTTGGGAGGAGGAGAGGGTTGTTTGTGTACATGAGGCAGTTGTAACATTGCCTCAAGATTCCCAGATTCACCAGCTGGACCAGAGAGGAGATTGACAACTGACCTTTGGACATGCTAGAATAGTATTGATATTCCTTTATATTTGAAAAAAAGGGCCAATGGGGAACAAGGTACTCAAGGGGAGTTTGTGAGGGTGTAGTGTTTTTAATTTTTTAGTGCTGACTTATATAATTGCTTTAGTGAGCAAGTGCCAGGTAATTTAAATGTAATGTGTTACAGGTAACTTAAATGCAAAAATGACAAACAGTAACTTTCTTTCAAGTGAAACAAGGAAATAAGTACAGTAAGCAATGCAGATATCACTAGGGATCCACAGAAGCACAGAAAAGCTGTGTTTTAGGTGGAATTAGCATTTCAGGGAAATAACAAGCAAACAAACAACAAGCATACAAACAAAACTAGATTCAGCAGGCCTGGATCCAGTCTATGCTACAGCAAACAAGGTGTACCAATTTCAGTAAGAAACAGTTGAAATATGCAGACACTATAAGCCTTTAACCAGAAATTCCCAGCTCAGAAGGGCAGAGTCCAGCCTCTCCTCCCACAAGAGTGCAGACCACGAACCTTCTTAATGTAAAATAACTGGCCTGAAGCCCAAGTGCTTAAATCAGAACTAATACACTTTTAGAATAACAGACACTGAGCTCTCAATCAGCAGTTCCCAACTTAGAAAGATGTAAGCTACCTGTTCTGCCACTACAGTGCAGACCACAAACCTTCTTAATGTAAAACAACTGGTCTGAATCCCAAGTGCTTAATCCAAAAGACTTAGAATTATAGCTACACTTTAATCAAGTTACTACCAAGCAGTAATAAATACAATTGAATACTTTAAAGAATGCCTGGATTAGTGCTCAAGTTATGCAAACAAAGCTAGATTCAACAGGCCTGGATCTAGTCTATGCTACAGCAAACAAGGTGTACCAATTTCAGTAAGAAGCAGTTCAGATATGCAGGCACTATAAGCCTTTAACCAGAAATTCCCAGCTCAGAAGGGCAGAGTCCAGCCTCTCCTCCCACAAGAGTGCAGACCACAAACCCTCTTAATGTAAAATAACTGGCCTGAAGCCCAAGTGCTTAAACCAGAATTAATACACTTTTAGAATAACAGACACTGAGCCCTCAATCAGCAGTTCCCAACTTAGAAAGATGTAAGCTACCTGCTCTGCCACTACAGTGCAGACCACAAACCTTCTTAATGTAAAACAACTGGTCTGAAGCCAGGGTTGCCAGACGTCCCTATTTGGGCGGGACTGTCCTGAGATCAGCAGCCTGATCCCGAGTCCCGCCCTGCCAGTTTAAATCCCGGCCAGCCTCCGCTTTGTTTGTTTGTTTTTTTATTGGCCCGTATACCTGGCATACAGGCCAATCAAAAATTACTAAACACGGAGCTTCTTCTGTTCCACATTAAACAGAAGTAGCTCCATGTTTAGCGATTTTTGATTGGCCCGTATGCCGGTATACGGGCTAATCAAAAATCGCTAGACACGGAGCTACTTCTGTTGAATGCGTAACTGCAATGTTCCACATTAAACACGAGAAGCTCCGTGTTTAGTGTATATCTAGTGTTCTTTAATGTGGAACTCCCTACCTGGCCGATATGAAATGTGTCAACCCTGGCTGAAGCCCAAGTGCTTAAACTAAAAGGCTTAGAATGAGTTACACCAAGCAGTAATAAATACAATTGAGTACTTTTAAGATGACGCAAAAGCAAAATAAAGTAGGAAGAAACAGAAATACAGTAAAAGCAAATACAATTTATTTATTTATTTATTTTTCACAACTGAACTTCTTAGGTAACAGAAGGTTGAAACCTGAGACAGCTTTTAAGAAAGAAATCTCAAAAGAACCAATGAGGTGCTTAGTCTAAGCTGTAGTCCAGGTGACCTCAGTCAGCCAATGACCTCAAACAATTCTCTCTCACTGAAATGCCTGATGTCTTTGGCTAAACCAAGATGTCCCTGAATATGTGCTCAGACACACAGCCTCTGCAAACACTAGGCCAAAATACAAGCCTGAATATGGAAATGCTACAAATATCCCCGCTACTTAGAACAAAACAGAACAGATGGGTAAAGGAGGAAGGAGTTATGGAGGGAAAAGGATGTGATGTACAGGGGAATTCATTTTAGGTAGTGGAAGGAGATTTAGTATTTTAAGGAAGGTGGGTGGGCTGTCACCTCTTTATCACATTTGCCAGCTCCCGAGTGAATGACTCATGATTGATAACATCCCCCATTCCCAATATCTGAGAATTCATAGGTTGTACAATGATAGTGAGTATTATACTCATGCTGATGACATAATCAATAAGTTTTGATGACTGGATTATAATGAAGTCATGTTGAAACTGGCAGTGACTACAGTCAGTAATATGAATAGGGATATTATCTTGCACATCGCTACAGGGAACATGCATGGTAATGCCACTGACACATGTATCATATTTGTGACTACTTATAGTAAGAACACTTTCAACATTCAAAATGTGGCAGATACATTTTGGTCTATTTCAAAATCAGATAGTGTTTTGGGTTCTGTGCTGTCTGACAGATTTTGGTATGGCTTTGGCACCAACTATAATCTTTGGGAACCTTTTTTTCTAGATAAAAATGAATTGTTGATTTGGCTTCCAGGTCCATTTCTATTATTATGTTTATGGGAAGGGCTGGTGCTGTATGTGTGTTTTTTATACTATGCCCTACTATATTCTTAAGGCACAACATTTTACCTTTCTTAGCACTAGTAACACCAGTAAAACTTTTGATAATAGGTTCCATTTAACATGTAAAACAGAACACTTAGTGGTATGTTCTTTCTATGTAGGACCATACCTCACAACATGGAAACATCAAAAATCTGGACAAGGCCCATGAAAAATAGGTACAAATCTGTATGCTGATTAATATCTGATTTGCATATGTAATTATGTAACCCCACCCACTCCAATGGAATTGTGGGACACCAACTTTCAAAACGCAAACTGAAGAACAGACAACCAAAATATGGTACCAGAGTCCCCCTGCAGCCATATCAATGTCCCATTACCTGGCTATTTTGCCTCATTTACTATAAACACTAAATGTATGCATACTGCTTTACTTCTACAATGATTTGGATGTTATTTTTACATTTTACAGAACAGCAATGCGCAAACAGTAATAGACATCTGGTAAAGCAATACTGTCTCACAATGAAAACAGACGTGTCATTAAAACTTCTCTGCCCTTGAAACTCTTTCTTTGAAACAGCATTGAAACCCACACCACATCCAAGGAAAATGCATCTGGCCAGTGTTGGATAAAGATTACCTTTGGGCTGTCTTCAAATCAATGGCCCCTTGCACACAAAACAAGAAACATACATATGGCCTTGTCCATATGTTCTTTTCTTTGATACACCTTCCTGACTTTAATAAATTATATTCCTTGATCTTGTGAACTTGTATAATACCTCATGCATTGTGCTGTTCTGTCCTAGTAGTCACTGCAAGGAAGTGATTGTAATTAGGGCCTAAAAATGCCAAAACTTTATAAAGTGCCTATGCACTGTTCAGTCAAAAATCAAGACCATCATAGGCACTGTTGCTCTACCTATGAGCATGAAACAAAATTATCAGTGCCTTTAGCACTTACACATGTTCTGTAGTATGTTCAAAAGCAAACACCAGTGCTCCAATTACTTCCTTCTCTATACTGACCTAGCCTTGACTGCATGGATTCATAAAGGGTTTGGGTGGTGTGATCAAATTACACTAGTCTTTGACTCACAATTTTAGAAATAGCTTTGTAATCAGTTTGCAAAAATGAAAGCATGCTCTAGTTTTCAGTCTTATTACCCTTCTAAGGTGTAACCATAATCAGCACCATTCAGCTGTTCAGAGGAGTGTTGCAATATTCTAGACTCCATGGCTTAAAGACCTTCTCTTCTTAAGCTAAACAAAAATGCTTATCTACTTCTGGCAAATTTCTACCTGTAGCCCAACCTAATCTACACCTTTCTTTTTAAGGATATGACTGTGGAAAGTCTCAGGTTCCAGTACCATTGGTGCACATGGGGGTGGGTAATTACACTAAGGTTTAGGACTTGGAGATGTTTTCAAACCACTCATTTATACAATTACCATACACACACACACACACACACACACACACACACACACACACACACACACACACACACACACACACACTTCTGCCAGAAATAATCCTTTCCTATATGCAAAGAAATCCTATTCGTAAAACGTCAGCCAGAGCACAAAGCTTGTTTGAATTATGAGATGACGAACCGGCTGAAAGAAACCAGACACTTACACAAAGCGTGCTCGTTTGAGTAAAGAACTGAAGCAACACTTCCAACTTGGGTCCATTAATAAACTAAAGCACCAGACAGAGAACTCCCAAGAAATAAATATACACACACTCTGCAGTATCACAGAAATGAAAAAAACTAAAGCAAATCTGTTCATAGGTTCATAGGTAGGTACTAGGCTATCTGCCTTAGGGCATTTATAAGCCTAGCCAGAGTGTGTCAGCTTTTGCCATCCCATTGATTGATTAATTAACCGAGCCTCTGTCAAGAAGAGCCAATGAAGTGATCCCAGGGGTGTATTTTCTGTTACCCATCCACTCGTCAAGGTTTCTCTTGAAGAGTGTTAGTGAGGGGCTTTTTGACAGAAAAGAACAAATCTCTAATATTTGCTTGAATAATTACAACACACATAAAGTCCGTTCTGCTGTTGCAATATATAGACATTCACTGAAAATGGTTGCCATTCTCTGTAAAACCCAGCATACTAATAAAAAAAGTCAGAGGGCAGAGGATCTGAAAAACGGCACTGAGACTCAACCAGTAAAGGTACAGGTTTTATAACATAAAGGCAAGAAGCAGAGAGATGTGGAGCCAAGGCTGACTGCAGTCTGGATCATTGGATGGTACTTCATGTTTTACAAGTGACATTACATTCAATAATGGATAAAAACAAGTAAAGGAGAATTAGGACTTCTACCTAGTTCAAGTAATTTCCATAAGCATTTCCAGTAGATCCAGAGAAGACTTCCAAATTACTAAGGAGACATGATGGTCAAAAGATAAGGAATTATCAAGAAGACTGCTTGCAGTCACTGTGACACCAACTAAATGGAGAGCTGCTTCACCTATGTAGTAGGACATGGAAATGTCTTGTTAACCAAAATGAACTATACTACATTTTTTACACTTGGCTTGAGACCATTGTCCTTGTACCACTTGTTAACATAACGGAGTACATATTACAACAGCTGTTAGTGGAGGAATGAAAACCATAACCATCACCCAGTTTACAGTCATTCACAAACTTAAAATAACTACAAGCCAGAAGAGTTGGCCTTAAAGTCTGACAAACAGATAGCAAGCAGGTATACCACTGGTACCTCGTACCTGTTTCTGCGTTCAGAAATAGGACATGTGACTCTGTTTGACGATCTGTCAGGTATCCAAGACACCTTATGGTTTTCGGGATAAACCACACCCTCAAACAATGTAAAACATTTACTTTCACTTTATTACTAAAATAAATACTCCCATCATATCCTCCCTCTCATGCTCTCTTCTATGCAAACATCACAAAGCTTTACTTCCAATACATTACCCCCCTCGCAGGGTTTATATGATAGACCTCCCTTGTACTTGTGTATCCCCAAACCTACCATAAACTTCTTTAGTCAATCAGGTTTCTTATTTTTATGAGTACTAACCTGATACATCTTTCAAATGTGTATAGCTTTCAAAAAATGTGTATAGCTTTTCAACGACAAGATTGCTATATTTAAAATTACATTAAATTAATAATAACTCTCGTATCCTGAACAAACACAAGGAAAACAGAAATTCTTCCACCATAGCCTACTTGAGATCAGTACACTGCCTGTCATATAAAAAACAAACAACCAACTTTCTAACACGAAAAAAAATGTTAAGAAAGGGAACTGAAATCAATGCACACTGCTTTCTGTGGTAGGGCACAGCACCGCAAGCACATTAACGTAACTACTCAAACTTTTGCAATTAGCTGGTTATTAGCAAGAGTCCAATCACAAGCCCCTGTGTAGTTCTGTAACTTTATTTTTAGGTCAGAACATGTTTTGCTAGATCCAGTGAGAGTAATATCATCCAACAAGGCAACGTTAAGATGAAATAGTTTTAGTAGGATATCATTAACACAGCGTGAAAAATTAACACAAAGCTTTAGGGAACAACTGTGTTAAAAATTACATTATCAGAGGAATCTTGACTGTATTTTGGAAATATTATATCATTAGGTAGCTACTATTTTATCATACTGACATCAAAGTTTAGCTTTCCGTCCCATGCTTACCTGCTCGTGTCATCCTGCCTGGCGCCTGCTGCTTGGAAAAATAAAACTGATACCACTGCTGCCTGTAATTCCATTTCCATTACTGCTCGCAGCCAGCTTGAAAAAAAAAAAACAAATTCATACTGCCATAGTGTTAGTGTGTTACTGCCTGGCTTGCCTGCCTACTCGGGAGGGGAGTCGCCGGTGCTGTATTCCTTCCCGCTCGCATCCAGCCGGAAATAATGACGTGAGCTCCTTGAGCTCAATTCCGACTGGCTGGTAGCCCTGACGGCGCTGATGTCATCGCGCACGTGATGACGTCAGCTCCGACAGCGCGAATTTTTAAAAAATTAAACAAATGAAGCAAAAAAATCAGAAATCAAGGGGTGCCAATCGGGAATCGTGGCACTCCTTCATTTGGACCCCAAAACTCGGTAAATACCGAGTAATTCGGTATGGTTGGGAGGTCTGTGTAGGACAGACTACCTGTTACTTCAAACAGCATGTTTCGTTACATATGAGTGACATCAGCTGTAAGACATCCAAAAGCCCATTCCATAAATATTTTCTTTTTTTTAGCCATTGGGATGTTTTCACTGATAATCCTAAAGTTACAATTCATAAACAAATGTAAAATTGTAAAAAAAGAACTTGAATTTTTGAATTTAGGGACATGGTATAAAACTGGTTTAAATGATTACCTTAGAAAAACATCAAATGGCTACGTATATAACAAAGATGTAAAGTAGTTTTAGTTTACCAAATCTAGAAACTACTCCGATTCCACACATTTTCTCCCCTAGCAAAAAAAAAAACCTTCTCATATGACTTGAGGCACTTCTCAAAAGCCACACCAAGAGAGAAAAAAAATGTTTTCGCTGCACATTTTAGAGGTACTTAGGCAAAAAATATTGTAGCTGCAAATTTTAGTAGCAGGACACGTTAGTTGTAAGACCAGTAATTTCTATTTGAATTTCTGAGAGTATGGATAATTTTCCCATAGAGTTTGCAAGAATATAGGAAAACTGCTAGTAGTTGAGGTTTGCGTATTCAGAGTAGTAGTATCTTCAGTAAATTAGTATTTGGAGGTTGATAGAAAAAGTCCTGGGGGAAAAGCAGGTGTAGAGGGTCAACCTGGGGGAACACATGGGCATTGTCTATTGGTAAATAGGTGTTCCTTTAGTAGTTGTTTAAACTTAATGACAGAATTTGCTAAGATAATATCAGGGGGCAGTGAATTCCAGATTCTGCCTATATAGTTAGGAAATAGGTAGTCTCCTGCTGAGTTGTTGGATCTGATGATTTTGATTAAGGTCCTGTCACTAGAGCATAGCTGTCTTCGCCACTGCAACCACAGCACTGCACGTTTTCTCCTCTCAGGCACCTATACTTTGGCAAGTTTTTCACATTGAATACAAATGACTATAATTAGAAAATATGTACTAGCTGAGAAGCTATAGCTTCCCACTTACTCTGCACATAAAATCAACACCTATTTCAAATTTAGGACATCCCACAAAAAACACCTCTTCATCCAAGCTAAATGCTCCTGCTTCAACACAGGACAGTTATGGAAACCTATCTCCTTTCCAAGTCCCTTTTCTTCTCTCAGAATTTACTGAAGATTGAGCCACTTAAGAAACTTATGTATACATTGTACATTTCACTCTGCTTGATTATACATCGCACTCTGCTTACACATCAGAATGTATATATACAGATTCTTTTTCTAATTAGTATGAACTACTCTTGCTATTGCTTACATTTTTGTAGTTTTATTTGTAAAATGTTTTGTATTTTACCCAGGCTGAGCCTGAAATTGGTCAATATTGATCAGTGCACTATCCCAGTAAACAAATATAAATACATTTAAATATATAAATATATATTATTTATATCTATATCTAATCTATATCTATATCTAATTAATAAATATAACACACACACATGCACACACACACACACACACACACACACACACACACACACATATATATATATATATATATATATATATATATATATATATAGGTTTATTAGCATATTCTTGAAAATACTTCAATCAAATGTTAATTTCTAACACATCTAAAAGGCAGAAAATACATAATGAACTTCCTGGTTCGACGAGTTCAACATGGCTGGAGGTCAGTCAAGCATGCTATGGACATCAACGTACCATTACACTCAATGGTGAATGGTACATTAATTCTGCACATTAAATATACCAACTCTGAGAACGCACTACATTGAGGAAATGGGCTAATTCCCTGTTCCTCACTGAACTGCGACCTCCCTGCATAATGTCAAAAACCCAAAATACTGACTTAAACTACCTGTTGTCTGTGGTGTAGTTGATTGTTTAATATAGATAGATATAGATATATACATATCACATACACACACACATATATATATATATATATATATATATATATATATACAGAGAGAGAGAAAGAGAGGTAGAGATATAAATCTATACATATCTATCAATAGCTATCTACTTATCTATCTATGCATCTATCTATATAATTTTTCTTTTTATATATCTTTACATAATTTCGAATTATAGGCATTTTTATTTTGTTTGTGTTTGTACACATTTTTTTCTCTGTATTCTGTAGGATAAATACTTGTCCATGCATAGGTTTTTAACGTACTTTTTTTCAGATGTGATATCAGTGGGAGATATGGTCAAATGATGTATCTTACTTTTGTAATATGAGTATTTTTCATGGCCAAGCAGTACTGAAGAGTCTCTCTGAATGAAACTGAGGTCTACTGCTAATTTGTGGTCATGTACCTTCATTAAAATATCATTACTACTGATTTTCAGTGCTGTTCTGTTCTGTTTTTTTTTTTTTTTTTTTTTTTGAATTGTATTACTGGTGAATGCAGCATTGTTTCAAGCTCTCCACAGATAGATAGATAGATTGATAGACAGAGAAACATATTCAGGGTGGAACTCCAAACACCTATGACTTCTAATTCATAAAACAAAAACAAGCAAACAAAGCTTTTGGGTAAAACCAAGCCCTTTCTCAATGCCATCAAATTTATCAGAACTGCAGAAGAAGTGGGAAGCTACAGCTTCTCATGTAGTAACTATTTTTTAAGCAGTAGCTGCCCAGCAGCACTCAGAAAAATTGGGAACCTCAGTGAAGCAGATGTGAGGAAAGAGGGGTGGCAATACCTTTGGTAGCAAAACTGCATGAGATTAGGTAATGATTTTGTCATTTACTCAAGGAGAGCATAATGTTAACTAGGAAATAAATGGGTTTTAGGTCTTTAACAAGGCATAGCTGGGTAAAGTTGGGAAAGGTTGCAGGAATTTTTTTAGGTTTAGCATCTTAGAAAAGGACTATGGGGAGAGGATGGAATGACTGGTAGGTAATAAGATACAATTGGGAATGTACTGGAGGAACCAGTTTGTGGGCTTTTTCTGGCACTTGCCATTTGATATGATAGGAGTACCAACTGAAGGTGATGGGGAATTTATCAGAATGGAGGGCACACTTTGTTATCAAGCAGCCAGGGCATTTTCATCACACTACACATATCTCTATTTGCAAAGGAAATTATTTGTCAAGGAGAAATTATGGATCACTTAGGCATAGGTTCCAGGATCTAAGGATCTGATGGATGCTTTTTGGAGAAGAAGGCTGAGAAAGTTTAGGATGGGGTCTTGGAACAATGTCGTGCATTGGTTTGTATACTTCATGGCACTTACCTTTGATAAAGACTCCAAGTAGGGTCTTCCATTAGTATCTAGCAGCAGATAACAGGAGGGAAGGCTTGGTTATAGAATGGAAACTGTAGGTAATGGATAAGTCTCCTCTCTTGGAATGCAGACAAACTGACACTTTTTTAGCTGTGGTGATAGATAAAGCAGGAGGAATTACACAAGCTGCTCAAGACAAGGGATTGTATAACACTAGGGTTTGTTGTGCCTTTAGTACTGGTAAATGCAGTTGGACTGGACTCTGGTTTTACATGCCTGTTTATATTGTGGTAGTTCACAAAGGAAGGAGTCCACTCAAGGGATACACAGGAGGATTGTAAGCAATGAAAGGTAGATAAGGCTATTGTTAAGAGTAGAGGTAGCTTTAGAGGTCAGAGGGAACAAACCCCTTTTCTGGGAGGGCCAGATAACTAGTCATGGCATTCTGCTATTAAACTTGATAAAAAAAATGTTAGGAGCCTTATCTCCCCAACAAATTTGCTATGGAGTTAATAAGCAGGTTCAAGAATGGATTTTCTGTTAAATCATCAATTTCAGGTCTGAGTGAGTTTGTAGCAACAATCAGTTAAAGGACATATTATTCAGACCAAACAAGTTAATTAGGTAGGGTTTAGGTCCTTTGTTCTTGTTCTCCTTTCAAGCAGTGTAGGATTTCACTATTAGGTTTAGTCACCAAGAGGAGGCAGATGAATATCATGTAATACATCACCTCTCCTTTCTGGAAGGCTTCTCCGTAAAACATTAGATGGATAAGGGTGAGATGAGGGTGCAGTATGCATCTTTAGATGATACTATAGAATCAATTTGCAATTTAATTGATTCTTGCTTGGTAAAATTATTAATTGAATCACCTTTTCTCTGTTCCTGATCAATGAGTAGAATTGGCTGATGACAGGCATGTTTTTGGTAGGGTAGATTTTACTTTGATAAGGCCATGACTGTGGTTTGTTCAGTGGTCTGTGAAACCCTTGAGAAGATCAGTTCAGCACTCCAATAGATCTGGAAACAGAATGTCTATGGTCAGAGAGCAATTAATTATGTAGATGATTTCCTCATGGCTGAAGAGTATAATGAAGGAAAGGTTGAGGGCATTCAGGGATATCTAGAACTCTGTGAAGTACTGGGAGTCCCACCAGCAAAGAATAAGCAGGAGGGCTCAGAGGACATTTTGACCTTTTTAGGTTTACTGACTGATAGCTTTGAGACTTTTTTTGATTCTCAAAACATACGCTCATTAGACTGGAAGTATGTTGAGCAACTTGAGGGCTAAGGTAAGGGAGGTGGTGGAGCTATTGAGTCAGTTGAATCATGCATGCTGAGAGACAGGACTAGGTAGGACATTTTGCAGGTCACTGGGAAATATATTAAGGGAGGGTAAGCATCACAGGGTGAAAGTGTTGAAAAGAGACATGCATAATTTGTCAATAGCAAGCAAGTTTCTAGTCAGTTTCAATGGTTTGCCCATATGGCATGAGGATCAGTTTCATCAGGTGGTTTGCATCTCTATACTGATTCAGCTGGAGGTCCAGACACTGGGGCGTATTCTAAGGGTAAGTAGACTTCTGCTCCATGGCCACAGTAGTGGTCTTATGCAAGAAGGAGAGACATTACTTTATTAGAGTTGAATCCATTTCAGGCAACATTGGTAGTGTGGCAGCAGGGGAAAGGCTAGTTATTCATTAAGATAATGAACCATTGTAGAGTTACTATCAAAAATATTAACAAAGGCTGATATGGTGCAGTGCATGTTGAGGTAATTGGTTCTACATTTTCTTAATATTAATGGTTTCTTCTATGTTAAGTGCCAGGCAGATTAAATATGACTGCTGATATTTTGACTCATTTAAAGTTCTGCAGGCTTGGGGCATTAACTCCAGAAGCTGGATAACTACCAGCAGAAGTTCCAAATGAGGTCTGGGAGAGTGGAAAATTATAGCAGGTTGGTTAATTGAACAGTCATTGGTATAATGTTGTGCTGTTGTGTTTTAGGGGTTTTACTTGAAGAGCAACTATATAAGATAGAAAGTGGTGAGTGATTGTGGTGACAATGTTTATGGTAAGTAGATGGAAGACTGGGCAGTTGTTGAGATTGATTTGGGGCCATTTAGTACTACTAAGTGCAGTTAAATTTGCAAGCAGTATGGATTTTACAAAAAAAAAAAAAACGTGTTGACTGGGAGAATTTTAAAAGGGTAGGGGAGTTATGGGGGTTACACTGGAAAGGAGGCTGCCCATAGGAAAACAATTGCTGAAGATAGTACTGGAGGGCATGTATGGGGTGTCTGCAACACAGGAATTGTATGTCTTGTGGAGTAACTTTTTCATTTGCAAGTATAAGAGTGCTTTTGAGATTAGTTTTGAGATTAGTAAACCTTTGAGCAGTTTACAATGGTCTGATGTGCATTTAGCAGATGACTCAGTTTTCATTTAGCTTTCAAGCTATAAACAGTTCAGGTTGGCACAGAGCAACAGGTGATGTTGCAGAGCAGTCATGAATCAGTTTTATGTCCAGTAAGATGGGTTTATTTACTCATTCTTTTATTTACTATTTGTTTACTGGGTGTGTGGACTGGTATGTTGACCCTTTTCAGCCATGACCTGAGCTCAAAGACCAGAAAATTCATCACATTCTTTCAGTACATAATATTTTATACAAAATAAGTACATATCAAAATTCAAAACATAGTAAGATTGAATGCAGACAGAATAACATTAAAAGCTCAAGTCAGAGTGCATTGAAAAAAGATATATAAAAATACAAACTCAGATGTACATAAAGTACGGTGCAATCATACATGCAATATATAATTTCTTATATACATTGAAATATTTGGTAGAAGATGCCACATTATGAGGCTGAAAAAGTTTTTTTTTTTAAATATATTTTAGTATTTCTGATATGTGGTGAAAATTTACCTAAATATTGTCATGGTAGCAGTTGCAGGTAGATTCAGTAAAGATATGTTCTTTAAGTGCATCTTTGAAGCTTTTAATGGTTTCTAGATTTTTTATGTCCATAGGCAGGTGGTACCAGGTCCCAGTCTAGAGAATACTTGTTTATTGACACCAGTTTTAAATGGAGGGCATACCAGAGTAATACTGTTGTCCTGTGTACTTCTGATTTCATAAGGGTTGTATTGTAAAGGTAGTTTCACTCTTAAAGGTGTGGGGGTGCAGTGACTATGTTTTAGCACCTTGTTAATTAGAGTGTTTAGAAGAAAAGTGGCCTTATGAGGTACTGGAAGCCATATGAACTTTTTTAGCAAATTGCAGTGGTGTATCTGAGGATCCAAAGGCAATTTTCAAGTTTGGGTATTAAAATATTTTTAGCAATGGCCCTGTAAGCAGCAAGTGAAAGAAGGTGACTGATTTTGTAGCAGAGTTTAATTGAGCAAGCACTGTATTATTTACAAAATCTGTTTGCAGTAGATGCAAGGGGGGCAATCCAACATTAGGCCTAGGCACCTCTGTTCACTGACAATAGGTATTTCATTCTCATTAATATCTGAGAAAACAAGGAACTGAATGAAACCGTCCTATAATTTGGTTTGCAAGTCAGAGTGGCTAATATTGGATTGCAGAAGTAGCATATCATCTGCATACATTATTAAGATTTGGTAGTTGAAGGGAGAGGTCATCAACAAAGTGAGAAAAGAGAAGAGGACCTAGCACAGACTCTTCTGGCACATGTGTGTTAAGTTTATCTCCAGCAGAGGATTAGACATTGCTATGGACTTGGAAGTTTCTGTCTTTTAGATTGCTGTTAAACCAGCAAATAGTGTTATCCCCAAAGTTTAGTCTTTTAAGTTTGTAAAGAAGAAAGGTTTGCTAGACAATTTCAAAAGCCCTTGTCATGTCAACAAAAAGACCTGCTGTAATAATTCTCTCATTCAAGTTGCAATAAATGCTATCAGTGGCCATTACCATGGCAGTAAAGTTATTGAAGGCATTCTAAAAGCCAGGCTGTGCCTCACATAACAGGCTATGGTTGTTAAAATACTTAAGTCTATAATCGTTCAACCCATTGATAGAAGTAACTTTAGGAAGAGGAATTATAACTCTGTGCTTGAAAGCTAGGGGGACATTGTAAGAGACAGGTTAAATACATGAGTAAGGGGTTTTGTGATTTTTTTGCTGCAAGCTTTAGATGGTGGGATGAAGATTGTTTGATTTAGATAAAGAAATGATGAATTTGAGAAGTAGCGACTTGGTCGGTTTTACTGAAATATCAGATAAGTGAAATGTTGCTGCATAAGAGGCTAGTAGTATGGAATAGGGCTGAAGGCTTTTGCTCTTCATTGGTAGGGGAGTAAATTGCTGGAAAGGCTTTAGTTTTCTTTGTTATGGTACACTGCAAAAAGTGAGTAGAATCATTAGCAAAGATGGAATGATGCAATGTTAAGGATTCATTCTTGGTAGTTGAAGAGTTATTTAATGTCCATGGTAAGCATTTTATTTTTTCCAAAACTGATTGGATCTAGACCAGTTTGCTTCCATTTCTGTCTAAGGTACAGTGCCTCCATGTACTTCTTGCAATCCTTGTTTATTTTCTTAAACTCAGAAAAGGTTGGTGTAACTCTGTATTGATGGGCTTCCTTTTCCAGTTCTTTCAAGATGAATGTCTAACTTTTATTTTCCCGCTCCACCCACTATAACTGACAAAACTGCCATTCTTTGCTATTCTCTTTCCCTTCAATTATTCTTCACTGTTTTCTGCACTCCACTTACTATTCTTCTATTTTGTTCCACCAACACATCTATCAAGTTGTTGTTGTACATGCAAAAAATGCATACTTGTAATGATCTCTACAAGATCAATGTTGTTACTCACGTGCCTCTTTATCTTGCCCTTTTTGATGTTCTTAAACTTGTAATGTAACTTGGTATGGTTATGATATATGAGTATTATTATTTTGGCATCATTTTTTTATCTTGTGTGTTTGGAGCTTTGTCAATACTTTTAATGGTTATCTACAAGGCATTAATGTTGTTACTCACATGCTATTTTATCTTGCCCTTTTTTATGTTTTTAAACTTGCTATGTAACTTGGTTTTGTTATGATATATGTGCATTATTTTTTGGCATGTATTTGTGGAGATTTTTCCATGGGTCTCCACTGAAAATGGGCTCCCAGCCCAGTGGACTAACTCAGTTATCAAAGGACAAATAAAATGAATTTTGATGGCCACTGAAAACCTTGGGCAGTGCTGTGATCTAAGCCACCCTTTTTGTAAGGGGTACAGTGTATCCTGAATTGTGGTCAGTTCTGTGTTGAAGAAGTCAGGGTTCAGACACAGCATATAGGGGAGACTAATCTTTAGCACTAAGTAGATTGCTAAGATTTGGTGGCTTATTATTAGAGGAAGATCTTCCTTCAATTATTTGAGGTGGATTTTCTTTTCATACATTCTGTATAACCAAATGGATTTAATGGGTGAGTGGTCACTCAGAGCACTGAGTAGTATTTCATTGTGAAGTCACCTATTTTCTATGTTGATCATTATTCGGGCAAGTGCAGAGCTAGAGCCAGTTCTTGTATTGGTTATAGTAGGAACTTTAATTATTTGGCCAGGCTAAATTGCTGCAATATTTTGTACAGAGGCAAAGAGTATTTGTGAATAGCATTGAAACTGAAATCACCAAGAATAACTGTGTTGTTATGCATGCCTTTAGATAATATATGTTCTAGAGTTTTATGTAAAGAGAAACAGAGGAGGGTGGCAGAATGTAATACACATTCCTGGAAGTCAGTATAAATTGAGAAGTGTCCATATTCTATTTCTATATTTTATGATGATTTTAGTAAATAAAATTTCACATTTCTCATATTTGCATACAATATGAGGTAATTGTAACTCTTTTTTCCATAGAAAAGCTAATCCTCTTTTTAGATTTAAAAAAGATTGAGTTAACAGTAAATATATATATATATATATATATATATATATATATATATATATATATATATATTGGAATTCCAGTTATTATTTTCATTTCATGTGAAAAATGTGATTCTTGGAGGAAAACCATAACTGGATTATTCAAATCTAAATATTTTATTACATTTTCCCTCATTTTAAAGATTTTTTTAGACCATTCACATTTAATGATAACATTAAATCCATAGTAAATTACAATGGGATAGAAATTAAACATTTTGAGAGTAGCAACATAATGAAAAAAGTAACACTAATTCTTAATTATATGCTTGCAACTATCTTATAGTGAAATAAAAGTATCTCAGGCAAAAGAAATAGCTTAAATACTAAAAAATAACCATTTAAGGAATTAAATCTAAATGTGGAATATCTATAATTCCCAATCTACAAGACAGAAAAAATACCTCAAGACTAGCTATTTCTAGCCTACCAGAAAAAAAAGATCTATCAATAATAATAAAGGAGCTCTGCAGTGAGTTAATATGAATTGGGATCTCTTATATAAAAAAGAAATACAGTATAATTATTTAAGTGTTATATAAATATAATTAATAAACCTATATTGGATTAAAATAGAAGAACATAAAACAGTTATAATTAAAGATTTTAATCGAAATTTTGAGGTAGAATATGTAACAAACTGTATAGGAAAAAGAAAAGTACTCTATGTATCTAATCTTTGACTATCAAATCACAGACTAGATATAACAGACATGAAAAGGCAAGCTAAACCATTCATGAAAAAAGTTATAGAATAATATGGGGAATAACCAATGAAATTAAATACCATAGATAGAGAAGGTTGTAAATATCTGTTAGAAACATGCACATGTTTTCCTATTTCTACTTTCCCCTCCCCCTCCCTTCCTCCATCCTAGACACATTCCTAATCTGAATGCCCATGTAATAAAAACTACATGAAAACATTTATTAACACCAGTCTTCTACGAATGGAATATATATTCATAAAGTTGTCTGTTACAATACTCTTCTAATAGATAAAGTAATAATTGTTCTAATATATAAATACACTCTTAAGCAATAGTCATAAAATTGCATTTAAGAAAAATAACACTAGTTTTCATAAATTGACACTTTTTTCCCTTAAGAGATTAAATAATTACTAGCAATACAATATAATAAATATCTATTATAATAATAAGTATAACATCAGGTGTTTAAGGTTTACTGAGATGTATAAGAAAAATAATAAAAGAATCGTTATATATTTTATCTGACAATTGTCATCTTCTCTCCTTGTTTTCAACCCATCTGTTCAGTTCTGTTTAGTATTTAAACTATATGACTTTTTCTCAAGCTAATATTTAATCATTTTTTATAATTATTAAGTAAAATTAATTCTTTATAGTTTATAAAACAAAATTCAAAAAGATTGCATAAATTATTGAGTACTAGTATAATAGCATACATTAATTTCAAAAGGAAATAAAAAGGAGGAAGAAAATGGTGCAAGGAGGGGAAGACTAATAAAGCAACACAAGGTAAAAACATTTATGTAATTTAACTGTTATTTTCATGTACTGATTTTATAAAAAAAATAAAATTATAAAAAATACATATCATTCAACAAGAGACTTCATAAAACGTTATTAGAAATAATGAATATCATAATAGTTTAAAATGAGCACATAATTTACACTCTCACACATTATGCAGGGATGATCATGCTTGAGATGTACAACGGATGCAGGAGTATTAAGTTTAACTTTTCCGAATCAAATATATTGAAGGAGCACCAAACTGCAAATTGCAAGCTTGCCAGCCCCACAACATCCCCATATCCCAACCACACACAAAGCCTAGTTAACAGACTACAAGCCTGTCATTCAAACACAACTCTACACTGTCCCACAAGAACACAAATCAAGAGCAAAAGGCAACCACATAAATAAGTGGGGACCCATTTATAGTCAATAGATATTCAACCATCAATCCAACAAGCCAAGAGAATTGGGCCATATGACCAAAACAATACAATCCACAATATAACAAAATTAAAAAAAAATGTTTTCTTCTGTCTCCCATCCTCTAGATTTCTATTTAATACATATTACATTTCAAATAAGTGGTTTACATTCTTGCTTATTTTATGGGAATGTACATACTCATGACACTGCAGCCTGTGAGTTAAGTTTAGCTTCACCCATTAGAAAAGAAAAGCCATTAGAGAAGTATAGAATCAGAGTTTTGTCAGTCCAACAAAGTGTTTACGTTTCATCTATATTTGAAGTTCAACTGATAAACCAACCCAGAGTATAACACATGCTACCACCAACCTAGAAAACAAAACCAAGTCTCTGAAACTATGAAAATCAGGCTATCAGAAAATATATCCAGGCATTTTCACACAAAGTAAGAGAATAAAATAAAACTTTTTACCTTTTTTGAATTATACAAACATCTCCCAGAATCAAGTTACACATATAAGTCAGCCAAAATCTTAGTAAGGGCTTAACAAACAATTCAAGAATAGGAAGAAGCAATTGATAAACTGAAAACCTAAATAATTTCATAATAAGACAAAGACAAAATAAACAATGCAAACATAGCAATAACAAAAAGACAATACATATTTAACTGAGATATTGTTCTGGCTATATTTTAATAAATTATAAAAAAGGAATAAGAGGGAGAAGAAAGGACTAATTAATAAAATAAGAAATGTTATAAAACTAGAGACAGAGGTAACTACATTTACATGACAGAGAGATATGTCACATGTTAATTTTCATTCAAAATATAAGATTGACAATGAAAAGGGAAGGAAAGAAAGATAAAAATATGATTAATGTAAATTGAGGAATTACTGTATCAATAAAAGTAAACAGCTTACAAAACAGTAAAAAATTTCACCTTAGGAATTTTTTGATATCAGACCAGTTGCATTTTTCTGAAGATCTCTTAGTGATAGATGAAATCCAGTCCATGTTATCTGCAGAAGAAATGCTATTATTATTTTTGATGAAGGAGAATGCCTCTTCTAAGGTGTTGAAGATTCTTACACTACATGTCAAATATATTTTTTATTTTAGCTGGAAAAATTAGTTGAGCTCTGTTATTATTTTGTTTAATTGGCATCATTAGTGGTCACATTTTCTTGCTTAATTACATTGTCTTAGGTGTATAGTCATTATCAAATCTAATGATTGATTGAATATATTTTACAGGAGCTGTTGACCAGGCATATTTTAACACCAACTCTTTATCCATACAGGAGAGAATTTTAACAACTATTGATCTAGGACAAGTAGAATAATCCATAGGAATTAGTTTTCCAAATGATCTATGTACTCTTTCAATATCAAATGATAAACTTTCCTGAAGATTAAATGTCTCTGGTATCCAGGTAGTCAGAAAAGGGACCATGTCACCCTTTTCTGTTTTTTCCAATAAGCCAGAAATTCTTATATTATTTTTTTTCATTCACAATTTCAAGTTCATCTGCTTTTTCTAGGAGCCAAGTATTATACTTTTTTAAGACTCTGAAAATCATTTTCTTTGAGGTGGTGATCAATGTCAGTTATAGCATATTTAAGTTCTGAAATGTTTGCCTGCAATTGTTGGTATAAGTCCGAAAGAATATTTGTTTGAGACTATTTTCTTTAACTTCTAAACGATTTTCTTGAAATTCATCTATTCTGACTGATAAATCTTATAAAGTTGACATTACTTGATGCAGTTCTTTCATGTGACAAGAGTCTGTGTAGTTGTTTTCAGAGATGCTCATTCTTACTTGTTGAAGCATTTGAATCCCAGTAGTAAACTGACAATAATTTTTTAACAGAACAGTCCCAAAGTTTATAAAAGCAAGATGATGCATTCAAAGATCTTTCTGAATGAAATTGGTATTATTTTTATAATAATTTCCTGGCAACATTATTAACTTACTGCAGAGCTCTAAAAAGAGTTGTCATTTCAGTGCCAACTAGGCTCTGCCTCTCAAATTAAGGCAAACACTTTTACTGTCTTTATTTCTGAGGTATAGGTGATTGGGTTGTATAATTGAGGGCTGAATTGAGGTGGTCCTTAGTATGAGTGAATATCTCCTACACTATAATTTTGAGAAGGAGACAATGGAGTTTTGAGAGAAGATCCTTAATTTTTGGGACATGGATTGTTATCCTCTGTAGGAGTATGGGCTGCAGTAGAAATTCTTTCCTAGTAGTACAAGTGAGTTTACTGCTGATGTCATTTAGTAGATTGTTTTTCCTTATTTGCCAGTAATGGGCCTGAGTGAGGCTAGAAAGGTCCTGATATGGATGAAAAAGAGGCAAAGTATCTGTAATGAAGTGACTGAATGCTAATGTAACATACAACATAGTAAAACATAATGCTATGGAAAGTGTTGAGAGATTAACAATTTGTATTATGAGTCTGCAAAATAGTTGGGATTATATCTTGTAGAGATAACAATAGATTGTAGATGGGGAAATGACAGAGGTGTAATATATAATATAGCAGGCTACCTCAATGGTGAGAGAGGTGGTAAAATGAAGAGAAATAGCTGTAAGGAGTCTATGACAATACGTAATGCAACAATGTCTTTTCCATCCTAATAAAGGGAAGTGGGCAGGTGGGAAAAAGAAGCACATCCTACCTGCCACACAGGCTGTGTGCATAAGTAGCACAGCCTACCTGCCACCTATGCTGTGTGTATAGGTTATGTAGCATAGCCTAGCTGCCAATTAGGTTAAGTAGCACAGTCTACCACCTAGACTGTTGGATTAGTAGTACAGTGGATGAGACAGCTGGGAAGCAAAAGATGGTGCAGCCGATTTACACTCAAGCAATAAAGTAAATGTTTCTGACAAGAGATGGAGGATAGCAGCCTATCGCCACCTAGACTGTGTGTACATAGGTTAAACTGTAAGGTCTAACTGCTGCTTAGACTGCTGGAGTTGTAGTATTAAAAAGGCCTAATGAGATGAGGCTATAAACGTATCTGCACCTAGAATATGTGCAGAGTTGTGTGGTACAGTCTATCTGCCATCCGGACTGCAGCAGTAGAAGTATAGAAGGAAGAGCTGTTAGGATCGGCAGTGAAAGATTAAGAGGAAAATGGATCTGGCAAAAGTAGAAGATAAACAACATATATACTACCTAGGCATTGTGCAAATATTAACTTGCACAACATTTCTCCCACCTAGACTGTTATAAAATTACATAAAGATTTCTTCCTTAAGAAAGATAAGTTTAGCTAGGCAAACTGATCTAGTTTTTCATTTTTTTTTTTTTTTTTTTTTGTTGGATTGCAGGGAAATATTGTTGGTGAACTTTAATGTGGTTTCACTCACCCTTTTAGGACAGCTGGAACTTTGGATATGATATAGGCTGGTAACTTTTTTAACTTTATTAAATGACAAGGGGAATGGCTTTGAAAACTTATATGTAATATGAACGATTCAGATACACCTACTTTAATGTTATGGTTGGTGTTGATTGTCTTTGCTTCTTTGTAGGATGTGTAAGAATACTGCTATAGGCTATTCCTACCAATTTTGGGCAGCCAGAAAAGCTGCTGTAAGACCAGCAGGAAGATTGCTGGGACTGGATACCATTGCATGTAAACTGATATGCAAAGGATATTGAGATATGTTGTGATGATATCTTTTAACTTGAAGGAGTTGGAGTGGCTAGCCACTAGTGTTAATGTCATTCTGATACATTTGGGTTGTAATGATTTGGGTAATCTTTACATATGGAAATTGCTGTCTAAGATCATTAGAGATTTGTTGTTTGTACAGCAGAAAAGTCCTGGTGTGTTAGTGGTTTGGTCTTCCACTATGCCCAGGATTTTTTGAATGAAGCATTCAAACCTTCATTGTTAGAAACAGCTAAGCATTTTATTAATCACAGAATTGCAAGGACAGCATTTTCCTTGGTTTTGTAAATGCTGGAGAATTTGGACATTGCTGATATGACTTGATTTATTTCAGGCAGGATGAAGTCCATTTAAGTGACATTTGTTTGCATTTGTTCAGCACTCATATCTCTCTGTTTCTTAAACAGTAGATTGGAGAAAATTGTAATGTTCAAAGTCAAATCACATGGGTTGTAGGAAGAGTAAAGAAAAAAGGGGGAAACAGCTTGTTAACAATGCCTGATGGGTAGTTTATGATTATAAGTAGAGTTTCCCTTTTGTCCTCTTTGGTCAGTTACAAATATTTTGCTAGGAGTGAGTAGCATAAAACTTTTCTCCTAGTGATACCTACTGTGTTTTTGGAGTTAGAAAGATATAGCAGCCTTTAATACAACTCTTATGAGTGAGTGAACAATGGAACACTGCATGGTTATGATCTGTTCTGTTTCTATGATGCATAATATTTTCCTTGAATTCAACAAATGTTGATATGTATCGATACACACACACACCCACACCCACACAAACACACACACACACACACACACACACATATATATATATATATATATATATATATATATATATATATGTGTGTGTGTGTGTGTGTGTGTGTGTGTGTGTGAGTGTGTGTATGTGTGTAGTTTATGGCCTGTTAAATAAGTTGATAGTTGATCAGATGTCAATGCAGATTGGTTTTGGTGTCTAGACTGGGGTTCATGGACCATAAGGGTTTGCTGAGCATATAGTTTCATCTATGAATACCTATCTTGTAAGCTTAGTAAGTGCAAGATGATAAGGGATGGGAAAGAAAATGAGGCAGTGTAATGAAGAATACATTTTTAGGTGGGGAAAAGGGATTTCGTATTCAAGGCCAGAAGTATGGGCTGTCTGTCTGTCCCTTTGGTACTTGTATTTGTATGCATGCTTCCTCTTTCCCTTTTGTGCTTTGATGTTGTTTGACTGGGACTGTTTTATGGTTATAAATAGAGTTCCTCCCCTTTTCTCATTGGTCACTAACAAATGTTATGCTAGGAGTGATTAGTGGAGAATGCTGTGTTTTTGGAGTGAGAGAGAGGTGCCTTTAATGCAGTTCTCATGGGTGAGTGAGCTATGGAATGATATCATTACATGTTTATGATCTGTTCTGTTTTTATCATGGTTCATGTTTTCCTTGACAGCAGTAAAGGATTTACATATTTCACGCTTCCACTATGAGTGAATGAAAGCAAATGTACCCAGAATTGGAATGCCTGAACTGCATTTGCAGAAAACATCTTGCTGAAAAACACTTTTTAAAGTGTTTTTGCAGGAAGCAGGGTACACTGTACCCCCCTGATGTGGGGTGCAAACCCTCTACTTCCCCCTAAATTATATATTTCAGCTCCAAGTTTGCACTTACTTGAACAATGTTGAAATTCTTCCAAAAAGAAAATAATTTCTGGCACAACTTGCTGACAGTGATTTCCTGTGGAGGAACTCCAATCATGAATGAGTTGCATGTCAAGCTTTGTCCACCAGTAGATTAATCATATTTCATGTATGATCTGGCAAATAAACAAGTTAATCACATATCAATATGGTCTGGTTATTTCTGTCTGGGGATCGGATTCATAAAAAGAAAAAAAAAATAGAGAATGGCACATCTCTCATATAAAGACAGTACTACAAATGAAAATATTTTCTGCCTATGATAGAGATAAACTAAATATGACAGAATGCTATTTTATAAAGCTCAAGGAAATTCCAGCTTATTCTGCTCAATAAGTTGTTGGCCAGCAGCAGCAACAGTATAGCAGTATTTAAAGGGTTCTTGCATCTTCATCTGTAAAGTACTTATTATTGTAGCAGAAGAAAAAAACACTGCATTAGGAGGATTTTGAAGCATTGGAATAAAGAATCAGTGACAACAAGGAAAGATACTACTCTAAAATATAATAAGCCTTCATCCCACCTCCCCTTCCTATTCAAAACAGTGAAACAAAATGTCTGTGTATAAGCTCTAGACACCTTGAAAAAAAAACTATCCAGGAAAACAACTGAAAGGGAAAAAGACTATGAAAATCCTCTAGCTTCTTACTGAGATAAGAACAGCCAGCTTGAAGAAATCCATATTATTCAGTCATTGATTTTACAAAGGAGTCTGTTATGGGTCATTAAGGAGCTGCTCCTTAAAATATTTCTTCAACCTGTTTTGTGGAAGAACCTATGAAGTGATTTTCCAGATGTATTTCTAACAAATTTATTTTTTGACAAATATGTGAAATCTTCTGCATGATCTTTTTCCCCTACACCAATATGTCTGGTGTTTCAAAAGGGTTAGTTTTAGTAACCACTGCTATATATGTTAGCTGCTTTCTTTCTTCCGTCTTTCATCCATGTATAAACGTGTTTCATTAACTGGGTAAGTCTTACTGGCCAAAACCCACTTGCAGAAGTAGCCTTGGAAGAAACAGTCCACATAGACTATTCATTTAATATCATTTTCCACATATATTTTTATGTATGAGAACAGCTCCACAGTACATATAAATATGTGAATACAATCAGCACTGTGAAATGATACCAAAGTATACAACAACATTAATAAGATGTCAAGAGCTTGAGTTACACAGAAGTGCAGTATTAAGTAAGTTATTTTTGTAGCTTGCATATGAAAATTTATTGTGTTTTCTTGCTAGGATGTGGAATGTGGGCAAATGTCTGAACTTTTATTATTGATTAAGTGCAGGAGATATCTTAGCTACAGAAACTCAACATTAAAATGGATGAGCTGGATTTAGAAAACTTTCCCACTTTACATTAAGTGAATTTGCCTGATGAGCGGCCATGTGCACTGCATGTGCTGTTCAGGAGCACAGGCACTGCATGTCGAGCATGATGAACACCATGTCAGGCGCAGTATGTGCTACTGGCCATCTGATGACATGGTAGTGTGCAATATTATTACACTGAGCCTGTCAGGGTTTGTACATGATAAAACAAGATGACAGAGTAATTCATAAACATATTAATGTCATGTACCAACACCACACTCAATACATATTTTAACCTGGATGAATGTTTGTATTCCAACTGAGGGAATTGTTACAGAATGCATAGGGGTTACAATCACATTAGTAAATATGTATCTGCAAGAGGATCTTATTGCTACTGCTATGCCCAATAGGGAAAGATGTCACCGGGTCATCTGACAGTACTTAACATTTCACAGACTCCATGACTCACATATTCTAAACTTATAATATGTGGATAGGTACGTAATCCAAAAAATTGCAGACATGTGTCTTCCTCTTCAGCAGCCTCATGGGTGTCATGTAGTACCTAGCCCAGCTGATATTAAGGCATGTATGGCTTTCAGGGCTCAAAATATTTCAAAAGATAATCATAGAAATCTGCCTTCTGCCAAATGAGGTATTAAAAGTATAAATCCTGGATGAGGTTCATCGAGTTAAATTAGACAGACCCTTTGGCTAGTTAGTATCTAGCCACTAATTAAACTCTAACATGTGGCATTGTATAAAGGTTGGTCCATTTAAGTCTTAGGGATCTGTGTGTGTGTATATATATATATATATATATATATATATATATATATATATATATATATATATATATATGTATATTATATGGGTCCCCTTGACTTCATCGACACGCCGAAACACCAACGCTAAGAAGACCGAGTCGAGAAGACCGATGAGACAGATGATCGACAATGTGAAATCTCGACAGCCAAAACACCGACATGGGCAACGTGTGAGCACGATTCGGTAAGTGTGCGATAGTGAGGGATTTAACATTAGGGAGCGGACAGGTAAGTGTGTGCTAGTGAGGGATTTAGCGTTAGGGAGCAGACAGGTAAGTGTGCGATAGTGAGGGATTTAGCATTAGGGAGCGGACAGGTAAGTGTGAGATAGTGTGGGATTTAGGGTTAGGGTGCGGGAAAGGTGAGTGTGTGGTAGTGACAGACTTTAGGTGTAGTGGCAGGTTAAGTGAGTTAGGGTTAGGGTGCGGGTAGGGTAAGTGTGCGATAGTGACGGAATGTAGGTTTAGTGGCGGGTTAAGTGAGTTAGGGTTAGGGTGCGGGTAGGGTAAGTGTGCAGTAGTGTCGGGCCTTAGGGTTAGGGTTTGGGTTAGGGTTAGTGCAAGTATAATTGTGTGTAATGTGTAGTTTACATTTTGTGTGTCGGTGTTTTGGGTGTCAGTGTTATGGTGTTCGTTTTTATGAGTTGCTGGTTTTGTGCGTTTTCGGTGTTTTGGTGTCATTGTTTTGAATGTCGGGTTTGTGGCGTGTCGGTGTTGTGATGGGGATCCATATATATATATATATATATATCCATATAGGGGTCTATATTTGGAAAGTGAAAGGATGTTTATGCGAATACATAAACATCGAACCGTATAGCGTGAAGTGGACTTAGAGCAAAAGTCGAAAACCGTGAAAAAAGAAATATCAAATTTCCATAGTTGGCCCGTCTGTGGATTAGCTGCATAAGGTAAGTGTTGGATAGTTAGGGAGTTTAGGATATGGTGCGGGTTAAGGTAAGTGCTTAGATAAGTAATGTATGTTAGATTTAGTGTAGGGTTAGAGGTAGGGTTTTGTTAACTGTATGTATGTAGGTTATTTATTTTGTTTGTGTATATTTTTGTAGGGGAAGTGTGCAGTAGTTACAGACCTTAGGGTTAGGGAGGGGTTAAGGATAGTGCATAGATAGTTTTTTATGTGGGGTTTAGTAGTGTTGGAAGTATGGTTTTGTTAAATGTATGTATGTGGATTATTTGTTTTGTTTGGGTGTATGTCTGTAGGGGATGTGTGCAGTAATTATGGACCTTAGGATTAGGGAGGGACTAAAGATAGTGCATTGTTAGTTGTGTATGTGGGGTTTAATGTAAGGTTAGAAGTAGGGTTTTGTGCTTTACTTTAGGTTAGAAGTAGGGTTTGGTTAGTGTATCTATGTATGTGGTTTATTTATTTTATTTGGGTAGGTAGTATATAGCTAGTGGTGGGGTTGGCCGACTATGACAGTTCGATTTTTTTTTTTTGCTGTTTAGTGCATTCAGGACTTTCGCAGTTCACAGTATAGGGGTTGATGTTTTGGTATTCATGCAAAGGGTTTTCACTTTTGTAATATAGACCCTCACAGCAAGAAGTTGTCTGGTTCGATTCTCGGCTGGGGTGCCTTCTGTGCAGAGTCTGCATGTCCTCCCTGCGTTCATGTGGGTTTCCTCCGGGTGCTCCAGTTTTCTCCCACATTCAAAGACATGTATCTGGAGTGTTTCTCCCCAGGCCTCTGCTAAAAATTGGCTATGTTCCAAGCTAGACTTTCCCAGTTAACAAATAAATAATAAAAAAAAAAACTATATATAAATATATGTGTATGTGCATATATGAGTCCTCTTCAAATTATCTAAAACCCATAACAGTGGGACCAGAACATCTAAAACTCATAACAGCAACTTTCATAACATCTAAAATGTATAATATGTAATAATGTATCAGCACATATGTAAATGTTATACTCTAATCTGTTAATCTTGTGGTATCACTATGAGATGTAGTTTTCATTTCTATAGTTATTTATATCATGTAGGAATAAATACTTTTTATAGTGCTTATTTTGCCACTCTGTATGTGTTTTTTAGGTCATACAGGTAAGTGATATAGACATGATGTGTACATTCTTTATGGTGATTATGATACAGTGAGGTTAGGAAATTAACTTTTTCCCACTGTAGTACGATCTCAGAGTTGGTATATTTAATTTACAGGGGGTGTGGGGGGGGCAGAGCCCCCCACATGGGGGGGCGCAGGGGGGCTTTCCCTCCCTGCAGAAACGTAGCAAAAAGTATGCTGGCAGTTTGGTGTTGTTCTATGTGGAGTGGATGTTATTTTTATGTGATTTGTAGTGTTTGATGTTCTGATGCATATTTTCGATGTTATGAAATTCGATGTTATGGGTTTTAGATATTTTGGGCTATAGATATTCTGGTCTCAATGTTATGAAATTAGATGTTATGGGTTTTAGATGTTTTGAAGTACACCTATATATATATATATATATATATATATATATATATATATATATATATATATATATATATATATATATATATATATACATAGTTATCTTAGTCCCAGAAGTACTGTTCAACTTGTTTAACAACTACAGTTCTTTAATTTGCCTACTGCTTCACTATGAACAACTCACTTAACCAAACTTGTTTGCTGTATTTCACTATAAAGGGACATTTATGTCCAATAAGTCTACAAAATGTGTTTGAAAGTATGATAGAGTGGCATGTCTTCTTCTTCTTCTTCTTTCGGCTGCTCCATTAGGGGTCACCACAGCAGATCAACTGTTTCCATTTCTTCCTGTCCTCTGCATCTTGCTGTGTCACACCAACCACCTGCATGTCCTCTCTCACCACATCCATAAACTTTATCTTAGGCCTCTCTCTTTTCCTGTTACCTGGCAGCTTCATCCTTAGCATCTTTTTCCCAATATACTCTGCATCCCTCCTCAGCACATGTCCAAACCAACGTAATCTTGCCTCTCTGGTTTTGTCTCCAAACCTTCCAACCTGGGCTGACCCTCTAATATACTTATTCCTAATCCTGTCCATCCTCGTCACACCCAGTGCAAATCTTAACATCTTCAACTCTGCCACGTCAAGCTATGACTCCTGCCTTTTTGTCAATGCCACTGTCTCCAACCCATATAACATAGCTGTCTCGCTACCCTCTTGTAGACCTTCCCTTTCACTCTTACTGGTACTCGTCTGTCACAAATCACTCCTGACACTCTTCTGCACCCACTCCATCCTGCCTGTACTCTCTACTTCACCTCTCTTCCACACTCACTGTTACTCTGAACTGTTGATCCCAAGTACTTAAACTCATCCCCCTTCACCTCCTATACTCCCTGCATCCTCATCATTCCTCTATCCTCCCTCTCATTCACACACATATATTCTGTCTTAGTCCTGCTGACTTTCATTCCTCTTCTCTCTAGAGCATATCTTCACCTCTCCAAGGTCTCTTCCACCTGTTCCCTACTCTCACTACAGATCACAATGTCATCTGCAAACATCATAGACTATGGGGACTCCTGTCTGATTTCATCTGTCAACCTGTCCATCACCACTGCAAATAAGAAAGGGCTCAGAGCTGATTCTTGATGTAATTCCACCTCCACCTTAAACGCATCCATCACTCCCATCGCAGACCTCACCGCTGTCACACTACCCTTGTACATATCCTGTACCACTCTTACATACTTCTCTGACACTCCCGACTTCCTCATACAATACCACAACTCCTCTCTAGGCACACTGTCATATGCGTTCTCTAAATCCACAAAGACACTGCAACTCCTTCTGACCTTCTCTGTACTTCTCCATCAACACTCTCAGAACAAGCATCGCATCTGCAGTGCTCTTTCCTGGCATGAAACCATACTGCTGATCACAAATCATTACCTCCCTTCTTAACTTAGCTTCCACTACTCTTTCCCATAACTTCATGCTGTGACTCATGTCTAATAGCTGTTAATTATTTCTACCGAGGGACACTTCCTTCTGCCTGCCTCTGTGTGGCAGTACTAAGTGTTTTACTGCTTTCAAAGCTATAAAACACTTTGCGTTCCTATATTTTCTTTTTCTGTAAATGGTATTACATGGAGCAATCAAAGATCCATCAACCACGAAAAAAATCATGATCAGGTTTTTTCCAATCAGAAATCCTATTATGGACTCTTAATGTGTATGGGAAGATTCATCTCTGAGGATTTCTTTTTGTCAGCTGTAAGTGAATTTCTTATCATCCATATCTTAAACATAATATATGCGGTATCTGCCTAAACTTCACCCTGCTGTTTTATTATCTTTCTGCTACTTGTGTACTTAATCTGCAGAATAAAAATCCTGACATTAATGCTATGCATTTTAAAATGTATTGAGAGATTGGCATGTTTGGTGAATCCAGAAGTTTTTGCATTTGCAAGACCTTTGATACTTTCCAGAAAATGTACACTGCTACAATCTTTGATTAAATTCACAAACAGTGCATTACTTATGCCAATATATTAAAATGAAGGATCTCATCACTGGTATGAATAATGAATTTTACAGGTATTTCTTATTTCCACTATTCTGCACTTTTATTTTTGTTTCAGTTTATACAAGTCATTCTTTTGAAATATTTGTGATTGGATTAGCCATTAGATAAATTAAATATGCTGTCTTTGGTAATGTAATTTATGCTATTACACCTGATACAGAAACAAAACTTTGGTTTTAATACCTTATTCCCAGGATTAACCATTGTTGTGTGGAATCCATGTAGTAGAATACCAATAACCATGAAAAACCACATGCTGTCCAGATCAAGAGTGTGCTCCAACTCTTTAATAGAGAAACAAGTTAAGCACTTTTGTCCCCTCAAGGACTTAATCAGAATCTAATACCATATAAAATCACCTGACTTATATACAACTTAAAACATACATCACCCAGTCACCTTACATCCTCATGTCAGTTCTTTAACCCATGAGTGTCCATCATGTTATTGCAATCAGTAAAAATCGGAGTCACTGTCTACAACAAAGTGGATATAACAAATGTGATAAGAACATAGTAAAAAGCTAAGTCTCCCTATAATATTTGTAACCAGATGTACATAGGTATACCCACATTGCAAAATGCACCTATTAAACAGTGATTCTCTTCAAAATAAAGAGCATTGAAAAAAAAAAAAAAAAAAAAAAAAAAAACTAATGAAAAATGATACTGCAGTTTGGCAGCTCTCAATTTAAGTACAGGGTTAATCGTGACATATTCAATCAAACCTGGTTTGTGCATTGCATTCAATCTAAAATTGTGATAGAAATTCCTTGTATTCTATTTTCGTTTCCCAAGCTCCCCCTATAGCATTCAGTGGAACTACTTCTAAAATACCAAACACAAACTTCTTATGGCCCTCACATACACAAGTGTGTTTATACAACGCATTGTTCTTATTGCATTTCTCGGTGACCCTTGTTGTTCATTTTATGTGGGAAAAACAGAGAGGAAACTTTCTAAAAGAATTTATGAACACCTATATGACATATGGAAATGCAATAAGAACAATGCGTTGCATAAACACGCTTGTGTATGTGAGGGCCATAAGTTTGTTTTTGGTATTTTAGAAGTACTTTCACTGGAAGTTATAGGGGGAGCTATAGAAGGAGTTTCTATCGCAATTTAGATTGGATGCAATGTACAGACCAGGTTTGAATGAATATGTCATGATTAACTCTGTACTTAAAACGAGAGCTGCCAAACTGTAATATCATTTTTCATTAGTTTTTTTTTATCAATTTTGTTTATTTTAAAATAGTAAATGCATTTTAAACAGAATCACTGTATAATAGGTACATTTTGAAATGTGGGTATACTTATGTAAGTCTGGTTACAAATATTATAGGAAGACTTAGCTTTTTACTATGTTTTATTACATTTGTTATATCCACTTTGTTTTAGACAGTGATTCCAGTTTTCAATGATTCCAATAACATGATGGACACTCATGGGTTAAAGAACTGATATGAGTATGTAAGGTGATTGGGTGATGTATGTTTTAAGTTGTATATAAGTCAGGTGATTTTATATGGTATTAGGTTCTGATGAAGTCCTTGAGGGGACAAAAGCACTTAAGTTGTCTTTCTAATAAAGAGTTGGAGCACACTCTTGACCTGGACAGACTGTGTTTTTTCATGGTTATTCCCAAGATTTCTATTTGTTTGTATTAGAACACCATATGCTTATCTGGATTCAGAATTCTGCAAGCATATCTCTCAAATGTATCTCATTACGAGGAACGTACCTCATTTGCGGTCTTAAAAAAGTTCATGTTCCTCAAAGTTCCACAATGAAAGAGTCTGTCACACATTCAGTGTTAGGAAATTTTTAAGTGGAATCCATGGTAAATAAAAATGAATCATATTAATTCATTAAAATATCTTCCTTATAAGTTGAAACAGCATATTTTAACCATCCTATGTTCTTCCTAGTTGAAGTTGTTAGTAAGCCATTAGTATGTGTTCCACATTTTGCCCATTTATTCCACATTATGAGGGCTAGTGTTCCTCATTTTGGAGATGGATGGTTGAGAGCTATGTCTGCAAGCATTATTCCATGTCTAAACTGCTTCACAGATTTAACATGATGTGAAACTATCTAGAATCAGAAAGAATGTCCATACTAAAATGAAACGCTTGCAGTCTTTGACTCATCTGACTATTACTGAAACTTAATTATTAGTTATGCCCAGATAGCCACAGGAACTATGATTATGTGCATAGAGTCACAAGACCTCTATATAAAAGTGTAATACTGCTGAAAGGTATCCATTATTAAATTATTCTTTTGCATTTTACTCTTGAAGTACAAAAGAACCCATATTGAGCTTTTAATTAATTTTCGTCAGTGCAGATCACATGTATGTGCATATATATATATATATATCACCACCTGGCTTATTGCTGATTCCATAACATGGGCTTTGTCCTGCTACTGTATAAGGTTTTAAATGTTTTTGTTTGTTTAGTAGAGGAATTGATAAGTGTTTCACATCTCAAAACCTTAAGTAATACATCAAAGCCTTCTTAGCCATCTCAGAACTGTATTCCATAGAGGAATTGCTTCAGGGTGATCATGCACTAAGTGACAATAACATTAAAATAAGTCCCTGTAAGTGACTTGGCTTTAAACTAACATATTAGAGATTATGTTAGGATGCAGGCTACCTCCACATATAATATAGTCATCATTCCCAAGAAAGCATGCGCAATTTGAATTACATGTGACTTAGCTTATCAGAAAAAAGAGATATAGCATTTAATTAGGCAGACATGTTAAGAGAATAAAAGACTAAAATGAGCAACTGATTTGCTTAAGCATAGAAGCTTGATTGAATTAAATATAAAGAAAGAAAGAAAGAAAGACATATATTGAGCAATTAATTCTTCCTGTGCTTAATGGCAGTTCATTACAATTGTTTTTGTGATTCTATAAAATTTAGATGTGCATCTTTTTTAACTGCTTAGAGATACTAAACTAATTCCTACTATGCAAAATATAGAATCATTCAAAGAAAATGTTTAAAATGGTTGCAGTAGTCTTAAAGAATTTAATCAGCAGTACATTACCATCAAAGGAGAAATAATATGCATATAGAAATCAGTTTTCAAAGCAGTCAAGTCTTATTTTTTTCTGAGTCATTTGTAAGCTATGTCCATTTACAATAAATCAAATTGAAATCCGATCAGCTAGTCACTCTTTTACATTGATCAGGTAGGCATGACATATTGATAAGTATTTTAATTAATAAGCAAAGATCTGGAAAAGATAGCTGAATACTGTATACAAATAGTAATTAACAGTACCAGCCAAAGATGTGAATACTGAAAATCGTGTATGTCAGTGCATACAACAGAAAAAAAAAACTATTATATATCACTGTACAGTTTGTTAGCATATTCAAAATGCAGTTATGTTTTATGCTTAAAGAAACCTTACCATATAACTACAATGAAACAAGTTAAAAGAAACAGTTTGCTGTTCAGGGATCAGTTAATTCTAACCCATCAAATCTGACCTTATAGATAACGTTCTGCAGCATAATTTTCAATGTACCTAACAGTAACAAGAATGTTCACGCTTTCAGTGACCATTACAGTTTTGAAAAATGTATTAATAAATAAAGTTCATCTGCAAACCAAAACAACCACGCTGTCAGTGTATGTAGCTCTTCTACTATTTAAATCTGCCTTACAAGATAGCACACTAGTAATGCAATTTGCATAGACATTAATTAACCGTTCTGATTTTTATTCAGTGCACAGTCTGAATCTAATTATTGTTAGTCTTAATAGCTGCATTTAAAATATTCTCCTAATTTAAAACTAGAAAAGAAGATGATGCTTGTTAAACTAGATCAATGGTTGCAATCATTCTCTACATTGCCACCTGGGCATGACATATAATTAGTATGATGTTATTGTCGCAATTAGAAACATTGCAGCAAAACAGTTAGAACTGCATTGTACTTTAGCAAGTTTTCAGTGTGTGTGTGTGTGTGTGTGTGTGTGTGTGTGTGTGTAGATGGATAAATAGATAGACTTATGCTTTATAAACTGGGTTAACCTTACAAGTTTAGGCTTATTTTCAAATATAAACATAGACGTAGATTTCGATATTGGTATTACGCACACACACACACACACACACACACACACACACACACACACACACACACACACACACACACACGTGCACACACACACACACACACACACACACACACACACACACATAGAGGTGTGTGTAGGTATGTGTGTGTAACTTATCAAAACAATCACCTGGATCTGCAAGTGTAAATAAGAATGAATGCTACATTACCTACACCATCCATTCCTCTGTTCTACCTACTCCTCTTCTTTTTCTTACACTCTCCTTCTAAAACATAAATAATGCTACACTCTTACTTCTCCTAATACTTAACACTGTCAACAACTTCTCGTACTGTGGAGCTAACTAAATTAACTCCTTTTTCTTCCTAACAGATTCAGCTGGAAATTGGCATTTTTCCTGCCACTCTCAAATAAAGTATTGCATCAAACAATTTGACAGACTCAAATGGGTTTACTGAATCTTGTGGCAACATGCCTATATATCAGAATTTTATAGCTATACTAAAATGTAGAATACTTCTTAGCTGTCACTCTCATGCAATGTAGAAATGAAAAAAGCTTAGTATGTTTAGTAACATTTTGTATGCTGATCCTATATCAGTTCAAACATTGTCAGTAACTGCTGGACTGCAAATACATTATAGGATATAAGAATGAAAGTTGCAAAATGAAAGAGGAAAACAGTTAATTGTTTCCAATTTTAGATATGCATCTAAGATACAGGAATAAACAAAACTGTAAACAGTAACAAAGTGGAATGTGCTGTATGACAATTTTTAGTTACAGTACTGAAAGAAAGGTACTGGAATGAAGTTGCGAATGTTTCTGAATGGTGGAGTTTTCAGAGGAGGGTTTGTCACAGGTAATTACCTCAGAGGGCCTTTTTAAGGAATAGCTTTGCTTCCCACAGATACAAATCAAACCCTGAACCTTGTGCCTATAAGATAAGCAACTTAACCATTATGCCAACCCACCACAATAAATTAAGCTCATTTGAAGATGCTGGGGACTGAAACCGTGTCCTCATGCATGCAAAACATGTACTCTACTACAGAGCAACATTTCCCAATGTAAAATACTGGACTTTAAATCCAGGACCTCTCACTTTCAAAGCAAGAGTCATACCCCTAGACCAACAAACCTTTCACTGAATGCTGTAAGCAAATAGAAGACAGCTCAAGCAGTAGCAGGTATTCAACACCTTCTAAGCACTGCTGCAGACATGTTGGGTGATAATATACAGACATAGGACAATTAAAAACTGGTGGAGAACACATGGTATTTTTAGAGTAGTGGAATAGAAAACTAAATGAAATTATCATTGTTTGCTACAAATGTGGTTCAAACAAATGTGGAAATAACTGAGGTTATGTTATCAGCTACAATGTAGCAGTAACTGGCAATATCCTAAGTGGCACCAATGTTTCCATTAAGAGCATCTTTTTTACCTGGATTTTTCTGAGAGAAAATTGCCTAAACAAGAGCCAGTATTGTCTTTCTGTGATGTGTGTGCTCTCTACATGATTCCAGATATCCAATGAGACAATCCATTTCCATTATTAACAAAATTACTTGTTAATACGCATCTAAATATTAAAGTAGTTTCAAAGGTTGTCATAATTGGGGCTGATATTGGGGATAACCTTCCACTATCTATAAAATGCTCCCCTGGCATGCGTCTCTAATAGCCTCTGACAACCTAAGTTCAGCTCCTGGCCTGTCTGGTGAAAGTGTTCATAATGACAATTATAATAAAAGAGGCAAAGGGAAGTGACTGATACCTTAAAACCAGTTGCTTCAGGAAGGTGAGTCTCATCTGCCTGGGAAGGCAGTGCACCTAAGAGAAGATAAACTCTGATTTAAAACTTCCAATGCCTTTTGACAATAACTAGTCATGTTGAAGGCTTCCGGAGTAAACCCTGAGAAAAAATCCAGAGATGGAGCCTCTGAGGCATTTTCAGGCTGTACTTGCAGCTCCTGCAATGACATTACTGCCTATGTCACAAGATGGGTTGCCAACTGGCTCACTGACAGAATCCACACTGTGAAAGTAGCAGACTCTAAATCCAACTTCAGACCAGTGACAAGTGAACTACCACAGGGTTCAGTCCTGGGTCCTCTTCTGTGTGGTATATAATTCTCTGAAGTACAGGCTAACACAGAAGGTGTTTGGCTAACAAGGTTTGCTGATGACTGCAAACTAGGAGCCATAATCAAAACTCCTAATGATGTGGACATCCTACAAAAGGGCCTCACTGAGACAGTTGCCTGGCATCAAAGCAATGGCCTCAAGCTCAATCCCAAAAAGTGCATTGTCATCCCTTTGGTAAAAACTCTCTAACCATGAACTACCACATAGACGGTAGTCTACTTAACACCAAAAGTGTGATAAGAGACCTTGGGACACAGGTGGACAGTAGTTTCTCCTTTGATAATCACATCACCACAGTAGTCAGGAAATCCTTCTATGTGGCACACCTCATCACAAAAGGTTTCTCATCCAGGAAAAAAGAGGTCAATGTTCCCCTCTACTCATCACTCATTAGACCCATTATAGAGTACAATGTCCCTTTTGGTATGTACCTCACAAGACATATGCAACAACTGGAAAGGCCACAAAAATACCTCGCAAAGAGGATTACCAGCCTCAAACAGATGCCCTATGCAGACTGTCTCAAAAAACTCTAGCTTTACAATGTCTCAATTCGCCTACTCAGAGGCCATCTCTGCCTAACATGCAAAGCTATGTCAAACCCAGAGCTGTTGGACATGCTCCACTTAAAGAAATCCCAACCCCTCCGAGCTACACGCTCTAGGGACCTAAACCTTGTCACCACAATAAACAGAATATGCTGGAAGGATCGATTCCTGCCCCAGAGACTTCCCATACTCTGGAACACACTACCTATCTATATCAAGCAAAGTTCCTCATTAGCACTCTTGAAGAAAAATCTTGATGATTGGATGGGAGGTAAGGGAAACAGCAGTTAGCAGTAATATGCCAATGCACTCAACTGGCATAGAGCAATGTGACAAGGGCTGTTTCTAATGGTTGAAGAGATCCTTTGATCTCATTGGGCAGCTACTACTTGGCTTATGTTGGGCAGCCTCGAGCCAAATAGGTGTTGCTTCCAAATGGTCCACTTGCTCTACTAGGTGTGTGGGGCTTATGGAACCTCCAACAGGTGGATTGTTAACATACACCCATGGTGCATAAGGACAATGACTCCAGGTCTTATGGTAGAACCACATAGCATCAATTATGTTCAGAAGATAGCAGACATTAACAACAAGTTGAGCAGATTGCATATGGACATTGTGGTTCTTCAGGAAACAAGGCTGTCATCTATTAGATGTCTCTGGGAGAAGGATTTTACTTTTTTCTGGCATGGGAAGCTTCCAGAACAGACTACAGAATGTGCTGTTGGCTTCCCAATCAGAAACTGCTGCATTGCCTCAGTCATATCATCAAATATGGGAAATGAAAGACTGCTGAAAATCCAGCTGCAAACACCAGTGGCCATGTTCAACATCTTCAGTATCTACGCTGTAGATCTATGATGAACTCAGTGCTGCCATAAGTGAGGTCCCTTTCCATGAATGATTATTCATTCTTTGAGACTTTAATGCCAGGGCTGGTAATAACCATCAGAGCTGGCCATCCTGCTGGGGACAGTTTGAAACATGAAAGATGAATGTAAACAGACAGCATCTTTTAGAACTTTGTTCATAATATGACCTCTGCATAAACAACACCTTCAATGTCAAGCCCCAGCACACCCAGGATCAAAACATTGGCACCAACTTGACTCGGTCCTCACCAAACACAGCAGTTTAGGTAGTGTCAGGGTAACACGAAGTTACCAAAGTACAAAATGTGATACGGACCACTTGCTTATGTGTAGTAAGGTGAACATGCAGTCCAGATGGAAAAATTCTTTCACTCTAAAAAGGAAGGGAGGCCACATATTGATATAGGCAGGACTTATGACCCTTCAAAACGATGTATGTTTGTTTAAGCACTTGAAAAGGCCTTGCCTTGCCTTGCCAGGATGTCAATGACACCAGAAAGACATGGAAAAAACTATAGGATGCTATCTATAACACTGCAATATCTCTATTTGTGAAGAAGACAGTCAAGTGTGCTGATTGGTTTGAAGCCCACACTGAAGTACTGACAACTCTGAGAAAAAAAGAGGCAGGCACTGGCTGCATACAGGTCTGCTCCCAATGAGAAGAACTTGCAGGCAGTCTGGTGTGCTTAGAGTAAAATGCAGTAGGTAGCTTGGTGGTGTGGAAATGATTATTGGCTCCAACTTTGCTTCATGATTCAATGTAGAACCAAAACAAAACCAATCCGAAAGCCCAGTAGTAAAACACAAAAATAGTTTTAATATGAAGCGCTTTTTGTCACTGTTTGCACAGTGACTTCATCAGATAAAATAAGAAACGTCATGTCGTTTTTAAATAATCTTATAAAAACATCACATGTTGGAAAACTTCCAATCAACAAGTAAAGCTGTATATGCACATATTATTAAGAAGCACTACAAACAAGTACTATTAATCAATTAAATACACTAAATACCATTCTAAAAGAATTATATAACATAAACATATACATTTTATGTATAAACAATGAAGAAAGTGTCTATCACACCAATTGGAACAATATCATCTGTTTAAACTTTTTAATTTAAGCAAACAAATGATGTTGCAAGCTTCATTAAGGCCTGGGTTAGAAAAGGCATTACGTCTCAACTGCCAAACTAATTCACATTCCTCCAAGAGTAAAGCCACCCCTAACATCAGATTGAATTTAATCAATTGCTTTAAAAGTGAATCTATGCCCACCACTTGAATGTGAGTGTTTTGCCAGTGAGTTGTCAATTTTATTTTTATTGATGGCATAAATATGTTCGTAAACTCTATCATGGAAGCTACGTTCCATTTTCCAGATGTAGAATGCTGTGCAACATGTGCACATTTCGGCATACATCACAAATTTAGAATTACAGTTAAGCTTGTAGTTAAGGTTGAACTTCTTACCATTAATGGTGAATGTCCTACCTACGTCTACAAACTTACACATCCTACATGTACCACAAGTGGACATCCCTGTATGTCTGTTGAAACTCATTGAGTCCTTCTGTTCCAGTAAGTTTTTGAGATTGGAGCCTCTTCTAAAAAACAATTTAGATACACTACCTAGTTTTTCAACCAAAAATGTATCATTACTGATAAATTCCCAATTTTATATAGTATAAGTTTAGCTTTGTTACTGTCCTTACTGTATGTTGTTATAAAACTGGCTCTATAGTTAGACACCATGTTGTCATTAATAGAGTCTAAAATCTGGCTCATTATCTGGAATATAGGATTACTATCAACCTGCTGGGTATCAGTACTCATCACAATTCCACCCAATATGGGCCTAATCAACCCATTGTTCGTTTTAAATTGCACTTCATCCACTAGTGCATCAATAAGGCTAGTGGGATATCCACTGTGTTGAAACATATTGCTAAGTAACTTACATTCATCAATAAAGTTGGCTTCCAAGGCAACCATCTTGGCCGCTCTGATAAGCTGACCCTTAACAATAGAATGCTTTTGTGTGAAAGGGTGATTGCTAGTAAAATGGAGGAGCGAATTGCAATAGGTGTTTTTTCTAAAAATCTTTGAAACAAATCTATTATTCACTACGTCCTTAGTCAACCTGATGTTGAGGTAGTCAATGGAGTCACAATTAAAGTTAAAAGTAAATTTGAGGAAATCAGTCGTATGATTTAAGTAATCGATAAATATTTTTGCCTGCAATGCATCCCCTCTAAAGACAATAAAAATATCATCCAGGAAGCGAGTATAGTACATCAGGTTTGCCATCTGTTGGGGGTTGTTGAAAATAAATTCTCTTTCCGAATGTGCCATTACTAAACTGGACAATGCATTTTTGCATTTCCTCAAATTTAGTTTGGCAGTTGAGACTTAATGCCTTTTCTAACCCAGGTCTTAATGAAGCTTGCAGCATCACTTGTTTGCTTAAATTAAAAGGTTTAAACAGATGATATTGTTCCGATGGGTGTGATAGACACTTTTTTGATTGTTTATACATAAAATTTATATAGGTTTATGTTATATAATTGTTTTAGAATGGTGTTGAGTGTATTTAATTGATTAATAGTACTTGTTTGTAGTACTTCTTAATAATACGTGCATATACAGCTTTACTTGTTGATTGGAAGTTTTCCAACATGTGACATTTTTGCAACTATTATTTAAAAACAACATGAAGGTTTTTATTTTATCTGATGAAGTCACTGTACAAACAGCGACAAAAAGCACTTCATATTAAAACTGTTTTTGTGTTTCACTACTGGGCTTTCTGATTGGTTTTGTTTTGGTTCTACATTGTTTTGTGCTTACTTCACCAGTTTGTTTGCATATGTTGCTTCATGATTCAGCAGACCATGGACATTGGTGATATATGAGGAATGTTTGATGGGATCAAGCAAACCAATGATCCATCACAAAGTTAGATCGTCCAACTTAAGTTGTCCACAGGTGGGGTTTTGAAGGACAGAACCAAGCAAATAGAATGTTGGGTGTCGCACTACTCACAGCTGTATGCCAGAGAAACTATAGTTATGAAAAGAGCCCTGAATGCCCTTGAGCCTTTGCCCACTATGACTGAACTCAATGCTGAGCCCACTTTGGAGGAACTCAACGATGTACTAAAAGCACACTCTTCTGGAAAAGCCTATGGGAAAAATGGTATTCTCTCAGAAATACTTAAATATGCCAACAGTACCCTAATACTGCTTAACATTATCAGGGCCTTTCATGAAAGCATGAAGGGAAGCATCATGTACAACAGAGTCACATTCAAACCTTTCAAGATTCTCAGTGGAGTAAAGCACGTGTGTGTACTGGTTCCAACATTGTTTGGTATCTTCTTTCCAGTTCTGATGAAATTTGCTTTTGGAACTGTTACATGGGGTATCTTTTTTCTGAACCAGAATGGACAGTAACCTCTTCAAACCATTAAGGCTTAGATCACCGACCAGGGTGCTTAGGAAGCTTCTAAGAGAGTTCATGTTCGCTGATGATGCATCTATTGTGGTTCATATTCAGCAAGAAATTCAGACACTCCTGAGTCACTTCGCAGATGCATGTATGCAATTTTGCCTTACAATCAGTTTAAAGAAGACCCAGGTGATAAGCCAAAATGTTGGCAATGAGCCATCAATCAGGGTGAGTGACTACGAGCTGGAGGTTGTGTACCTAGGCTCTGCAATCTCTGACAACTTGTCACTTGATAGTGAGATCAACAAGTGCATTGGAAAAGCCACTACAATGTTTTCCAGTCTGACAATGAAAGCATGGGCTTATAATAAGTTCACTGTGCACACCAAGGCATAAGTTTACACAGTCTGTGTTTTGAGCACATTACTATATGCCAGTGAAACATGGACTCTGTTTTGAAAATAGGAGCACCTGCGCAATGCATTTCATATGCTCTATATTAGGCACATACTTGGCATTTCATGGCAGGACAAGATCCCAAAAGCACACCCTGATGTATTTGTATACAATAAACTGTTTAAATGAACACCCAAACCTCAACGTCTTCTTAATGCACATAAGAAGAGTGACAGATGTCATTACTCAATGCATGCCCCCAGGAACGGTCACACCACAACATTCTCAGAATAAGTGTTTCACAGGCAGGAAATTACAAAATGACTTTATATATTTTTTTCAAAGTAAAAATTGAGAATAATAACTTCATGCAGTGATGCTTGTATAATGTCAGTAAATTCATAGAATGTTGTCCTTTGCTGGAATTAAACAACAAGCTATGTAAGTCCACCAACTAATGACGTGCACAAATCTTATATTCCACTGGGGAAGTCTTAGCAAAGCTGAGATACTCCACCCGTGTGAAGTCATTACATCATATGACTGCATTGCAAGCAATTTCTATGATTTAAAAGGGTTGGGGAGGTTTCTCTCACTGTAATCATACACATTAAAACAGTTGTGGACGTCATTCATGAATGGCAGCATTAGAAAACAAAATGCTTATAGTCAGTCAAGGTGTGTTTTGAATACTGACTATATAACAACAGAAGCTACACAATATTGTGAAGAATGAACACCCCATGGTGCAATATTTGTTACAATTTTGAGATATTTGGGTCTTTGAAGCTGTGACATTGTATTACTGCTGCAAGGTATATGTGTGCCTGTAATTCCTTAAAAAGAGTGTTGCTATATGCCTCTTTTTCACACAACATTGCCCACTGCTAAGTGTACACAATCACATGTGATATGTAATGCAGTCATCACCATGATGGGCAAATGGAAATCATGCGCAATGTGTGGATAATCACAGATTCAAACACATACCTTATAAGGCAACAGCATATAGAACATTGTCTAATGTCCTCATGCCACAGGAAAAGTATTAGTAGTTATCATGGGAAAGCTAACTGTCATCCCATTGTATCATCATTATCCAATTAAACATTGCTGTATGAAAAATGAGCATTCTTTTGATAGGAACATCTGCAATACATGTACCTAGCAGATATATTGGGTGACGTCATCCTTCCCTACATGCACATTCATAGGCATACTGACACATGTGAATCTAAGAGCAACTGCTGAACTGGAACAGACTACCTGAGATCATAAGGTACAAGACACTGCCTAAATTGCATGCGTTACATGAGATGAAGCTGTGGTGGTGCAGCGGTAGCATTGTTGCCTCACAGCAATAGGTTCTCCCATTCGATTCTTGGCTGGAGTGCAGGGAGTGCCTTCTGTGTGGAGTCTGCATGTCCTCCCCGCGGTTGGGTGGACATTCGAAAGACATGCGTAAATGGGCATGCCTTCGTTGAAGGTTGAACGTCGAGCTGGCACCTCAGCATTCGTGAAAATCTACTGCCAAACATTAGCGGACCAGAGTTCTGCTGTGGCAACCCTAACTGGGAAAAGCCGAAAGACAACAACAACATGAGATGTTGTTTTAAAATTCTGACTAAGCACATTTGAATGGATGACATCACTATTCTTTAATATATTGATGTTCTTATAAAAAGGTATGAAGGTGGTTGAATTACACAGTAACCCTACACAGCTTCACATACTACATGCATTAATAGCCCTCTTTACACAGCACAACAGACAAACACAAACACAAAGAATAGTATATCATTGCTGGACTCATACTTCCTCTCTCTGTATTTATATAGTCTAGATAGCACTGTATCAACAGCCAGTACCACATGTTTGCTCATACTACAACTCTAATGGAGTTCATTTTTGACAGCATGATGTAACCATTGTGTTTCCAAAACTGGGTATTACCTGAGGTAAATACAAATTTATAAGGTAGCCCTGTGTCAGTGAAAATATATCTCCTAAGTGAAGTTTAAATAAAGGGCATTATCATGAACACAGTTGTACATGGCAGTCCGCACAGTCATATCAGTTAACAAAGGTTGGATTTGAACCTTGGACCTATGTAATTACACAATCTATAGAACAGAGTTAGCTGCAAGCACCACAGGAGAACCCTGTCTTCAAAAGCATAACTTTCAAACACTTAGCACAAGAAATCTGGATAAAGACTAAAATAATGGGGGGACAATGGCCCAAAAAAGGGACAGAGTTTAAATATTTCTCTTATAAAATTAGAAAGTTGCCAGAATAACAGGATTTGTTTAAGCATGCATTTTCAGAAGGATAAGAAGTCTGGAACTCAAATGTATATCATTATTTACTGACTTCAATCCTCATTTATTTTCCAAAAAACACACATTTTATGAGAAACAGACCAAAAATATGTGGTGGAAATCTGGACATTTGACAGATATGCTTAAAAGGGCAGAGACTGCACTTTTAATATGATGACCTCATCAGTGTTATTCAGAGAAGTTGTTTGTGGTAAAAATGGGATAAGGAGATGGGGCCATCCTCACCCATGTTAAAATTTCCCCTGACTGAAAGTTGATATAGCATGTTTGTTCAGGAAAATTTATGAATCTGTCATCAAAGCTACACACACAAGTTTACCACTGCGAGATGTGAAACTCCTACCTATCTACTAGTTACACAATATTGAGAATGCAGTATTAGCTGCAAGCCTCACAGGAGAAGTCTAATTCGCAAGGGGAGAGACTGCACATATGAAATGATGATCTCATGAGTGTGTCGCAGAGAAGATATGTGTGGTTAAAGTAAGATATGGGGATGCTGGAATGTTCACCCAGGTTAAAGTTTTCCATGACTATAACCTGATACTGCACATCTGTTCAGGAAGCTATGTGTACCTGATATTGTAGACACACACACACACACACACACACACACACACACACACACACACACACACACACACACACACACACACACACAAACACACAAACACACACACATGTTTATCACTAGTCATATAGTCAAGAGAACATAATATTAGCTGCAAGCAGCAGAATACATGTCTGGCTTGTAATGAGAGAAAACACACTTTTGACATCAATATTATTCAAAGAAGATGTTTGTGGTAAAAGTGGGATAAGTGGATGGGGGCATTGTCAATTTGTCTCCCATATTAAAATCTTCCCCAACTGGCAGTTGATATATCTGATGAGGAATCTGCATATACTTGTTACTGCAGTCACACACACACACAAATTCACCACCATGAAATATGAACCTCCTAGCTATCTAGTTACACAATCTAGAAAACACAGTACTAGCTGCAGACACCACAGGAAAAGTTTGACTTTTAGGGGAAGAGAGTACAATTTTGATAGCATGACCTCATCAGTGTGTTGCAGAGGATGTTTATGTTAAAAGTGGGATAAAGTGTAGAGGGAGCTGTGTCCAAAATTAAATTCTTCTCCTGAGTGGAAGTGGACTCAACATATTTGTCAATGAGGCAATACTTACCATTCAATAGAATCACACTTACAGACACACACACACACACACACACACACACACACACACACACACACACACACACACACACACACACACACACATGCACATGCATACACACACATTCGCACACACACGCGCGCACACACACACACACACACACATACACACACACACACACACACACACACACACACACACACACACACACACACACACTTGTTCATCACTGTGAGAAACTCCTACCTATCTAGTTACAAAATTTAGAAAACACCTTATTATCAAGGAAAAACAACAGGAGATGATGTCTGGCTCTTAAGGAGATAGAGTGCAATTTTGACACCATGACCTCATCAGTGTGCTGCAGAGAGGATGTTTGTGTTAAAAATTGAATAAAGTGCAGAGAAATCTGTGTCCAAAGTTAAATTCTTCTCCTGAGCGGAAATGGACACATCACATTTGACACTGAGGTGTTACTTACCTGTCAGTAGAACCACACAAAAATTTATCACAGTGAGAATTAAACCTCATATCTAGTTACAGAATCAAGAGAAGACAGTATGAATCACAAGCACCAGAGGAGACATCAGACTTTAGTGATGGGAAAATGCACATTTGTAAATAGTAAAATTTCACTGATTGGAACATCGGCTTGTGTGCACCATAGGTTTTGGGAAAAATTAATGTTTCTGAACAGGCCAATGTAACAACACTGTGCTTGTCCCATGTAATGACATGCTTATCTGCTAATATTTATATACGACCATTCATGTACTTTGCATTACTGTGAGGGTCCTTTACCTGTGTCACAGTATTGGATGTCAGTGACAATCATAACTATAAAACAGTGGATTGTCATGCGAGCCTTCATGCCAGTTCAACCTGGGATGATTTTAAGGAAATGGTAAACATTTATTGTATCACTGTTAATTGTCTTTTCTTACGCATGCACAAGGAGCACAGACAATACAGATAGCTCATAAATATGAGAATGGATTTTTGAATAACATTGAGGGATTATGTGTGAAAAGGTTGCACACCATTGTAACACTGCAAGTGTAACTGTAGGAGAGCAGGTATACATTAACTGACTGACTTCATTGAGTCAACATCACTCTGAAATCCAGAGTCCTTGGTTTCACAGTTCAATAAAGACATACAGAAGTTACACAACCAGAAGAAAGAATTACTAGCTACAAATAGTTTATTCTCTTTCTGAATTGCAACACTGACTCTCATTTACACTGCTGATGGCAAAGTATTAGCACATGTGTAATCATATCTTGAGGTGTTGAACTTAGAATGGGAAATAGCAGTAGTCTATGATGCGCTATGCTGACCTTCATGTAAATAAGCAGTATATACACAGTTATGTCAGAATATGACAGAATACAGAAAAATGTGAAATGCTCATAGTTCAGGTGTCATGATTTACATATTTGTCATGACAATTGCAGTTCTTCACTTCCATTTTATGACAATGCATCTGTATTCTAAAACATGTGAGGGACCAAGCATGTTATTGCTGATGGGAACATGGCTTATGGAATCCAGTTTGAATCAAGGAGATATATTTTATGGCACAGAAGTGGAGGGAAGAAGTAGACAGTGACAGGAATGAACAAACAGACATACTAAGACATTATTTCTGCAATATTTATTTTGTGCTACTGTTTGCATAATCATCGTAATTATTCATTCACAATCTGTACAAGACAATGTTCACAACAGGAAGCAAAGACATTAATAGAGCAGCAGGATAATGTTTTTTTTAAGAAAATGTGTGGGCAACAGCAGACACTGCAAACATTCAAATACACTTTGACATATATCTGTGTCTGAACATTGACAGTATTATAGGAAAAAATATATTTACGTGAGCTTTATCTAAACACACCACACAGGAAGTCCTACTTCACAAGTTTCAAATATGACAACAGACTGAAGAAAAGGAGAGTGTATATATTACTATGCATTACCATCATGCCAACTGTATGGTGTATACTAAACTTTCAGCTTGTTCAGCAGAGGGTTAACCTAACTATATACAGCTAAACAAAGAAGCATGAAGGGCACCAGTGTAATGTAGCCAAAGGAAAAACTCACAAGACTTTGGCATAAGCTGTGTACTTACATTTACACTAAGCTGCAGTTGCTGCTCAGTGCCAGACATCTCACATGCAGAGGGGGAATACTAATGACCCAGAATGGAGGTGATGCATAGACAGAGGGAGAGGAAGGCAGGGACCATGAAGCCTCTGATAGAAGCAGGATAATGGTGGCTCTTAACATGAGGTAGGCAGCAGCTTCACCTAAGTCTGTACACTAAAACAGTCAAAAGCACTTTGCTAATGCCTGGATTAGAACCATTGAAAGTATGCAAAAATAAGTTTATAGATCTTAGCATTCTCCCATCACACAGCAAAGGAACCCTACTTTATACACTTTAAACTACACATTTGAAGGGACAGTGAAAAGTTACTGAAGCAGAAAGGATGAAGAGAGAGAGAGAGAGAGAGAAATGGAAAGAGAAATAGCAACAGTATTGTTTATGCTACGCTTAGAACCATCTTCATGCTGTATTACTCTTAGCTGTTTCCACATTATTAATCTGTCATGCTCTGTACAATAGTGTTTGTTGTAGGGAATAAGAAGGGACAGGAGAGTAGAAACAAGGGTACTTTTCCATTAACGGGGCAGCAGCGAAAAGGTGCGCTTCATCTGAAGTCACTGCTGTTCGTTTTTTTTTTTTTTTGGGGGGGGGGGTTACTTTTGTCTTCCTTCTGAGACTCTTACTGAGTTTGCCACAGGTCAGTACTGCTTATTGCATTGTTCTGTTGTCATTTTAATTGTGGCTTGGTTGTGAGACTACTCCTCATTTTTCATCCAAAGTCAGTTGCTTATTTCCTGTTCATGTAGAAGTGTCATAGCTTTGCATTATCAAGTATTGTAGTTAAGAATAAAGAACTGCGCCACTGAAATTCCCTGAGACCAACACTAGCACCTAGATGCAGTTATACAGTATGTTTAACTACATTTTCCATGCCTTGCTGAACACACTGAGTGAAAATGACACATCAAGACTTTTAACTCTGATCTGTTGTTATTTTTAAACATTTTGCCTTGTGACCACGACAGCAGTGAAATCTCATTTCTGTAATTCTAGCAACTGCAACTATAGACTGAAGTTCAGAAATGCAAATTATATGCTGCCACTTGCCACTTCCTTAGTGCACACTAACAGCATTGTGCTGTTTTGTGAATGCATTTGATAAGTCGGTTTCCTCACCCATTCTTAACAGCTTGAAACCTGTGACAATGGCGAAGTACTCAACGCAGTTGCCCTCCCAAGTTAGAAAAGGTGCCTTCTACAGTTATCCTTGCTGCTTATGTCACCCTGAAACACAAGATCGCTTAAATATCAGGTATACATTAAACAAAAAAAATGCATCTACATTTTGCTACTCCATTGAAAGATGTTTGCAGTACTAAACATGATATGATGTGGCAATTTAAAACCAAGATAAGCTTTAACCTTATCTGTAATCTAGGAAGTTAAAATGTAACATTTGGTTTTATCACACCTGGCTCATGTCTTCACAATGTCAGCCTGTAATTAGGATAACATTTCCATTACTTTCCGTGTATAGTTCGCACAATTCCTGCTGCCCCATTAACAGAAAAGTCCAGAAACAAGATTAAGACGTAAATAGGATAATGGGGTTTTAAATCAGTCTCACTGTTGTGGATGGAATGTTTTTCAAATGCTTTCTCACTACACTGTTCACATGTTATGTTAATAAAATGCAGTTACTGGAGATAAACATAGATGCTTGCAGCTAAACAAATGATAGAAATATAAAATGTCATGAAATAATAATTTGACATAAAGCTGTAATTGAATCCATGACACTGTACAACCATAGTCTACAGCAAGGGAATTATTTCAGCATAGCACATAGGAACTTATAGTTCATTACATCCAGCAGCCTAGGAACTGTTAGAGCAACTGTTATAAAGTAGTGTCTTTACTTTGCCTTTACTGTATATTCCTGTATAATGGAATATTTAAGCATATTAGTGTGAAATGAACATTGCTAGTGCAGCTGCAATGGAATCCTTCAGCTCTTGCCATAGCACATTAAATGCCATTCACTGTCACTTAGCTTTGGAGTGCTGAGGCCAACCTTTGTGCCAATGCTTAGGGCAAAATGTGAAGGCTTTTTGATGGGCCATTTTTGGTTATGTGCGGAACTTTTCTGGCACAAATTATTAGGACTGTAGGTGATACCAAATAATGGGAAATGGAGCAGACAAAGCTTATATGTTGTTGGCAATACTGAGAATAGTTGAGTTTCAAACAACAACACAATAATATAACAAAATGTGTGTAAATATGGCTCTATTTCTAAACTTCTTACTTTTAAAACATTGACTTTCTTATAGTCGAGACCATAAGATCGATATTTTGGAAGTTCAAAATATAAATAAATAAATTAAAAAAAGAACAAAAACATTTTTTTTATGTTTTTGCAGGGGGCAAGCCCCCCTGTACCTCACTCCCCCTTCTAATTAAATATACCAACTATGAGATTGCACTACAGTGAGGAAAACAGATTCCATTTTGGCACTGTATGCCAATCTCCATACAAACAGTTCGAAATTATCACTTAACAGGATATAAACCCTGCATCACCTGTCTTTTTTCTCTCAACTCATTTCATTTGCACCTTGTACCACACGTTGTTGCCTCACAAATATAAATGATTCTGTAATAAAAGCAATGCAGTCTCAGCACAGCTATATCAAATATATTCTAGGTATGTACTACATTCCCCTATATGAAATTATGCTGTACCTCCAGTGATAGAACATGTATATAATGCAACATGCCATTTTAGTACTTTGAAAGGCCTGCAAACCCTGCATTCAGTGCCTATGAGGTCATATTGCATTCCTTTAACATTGCTGTTAGTAAATCTTTCAGGTAATAGTCAAATAAATTCATCATCTCTCCACTTTTTCTCATTTCCTAGATTGAGTCAGGTGCTGAGTCAACTGTTGCCATCTATCTTGATTCAGTTCCAGTCTCCTACCTTCTTAGACATTTATGCCTGGTCATTGCAGATCTTCTCTCAAAACTATCCAATCATCTGTCTTTGCTAGATGTCCTTGTTTTCTCTTGCCTTCTTCCTGATTCACTCAAATCACCTTACCAAACCATTGTCTGAACTCCTGCGCATGCCTGAACCAGCCTAGTCTGTTCTCTTTGAAGTTTTCTGCAGCTGGAGCTTCTATGGCTTCTGCTATGATGTCATTATTTCTTTGTATGTCCCCCAGTGTGCATCTTACCATCCACTTCTGCCTATTCATTGCCATAAACTTGAGCTTCCTCAACTGCTCCTCCTCTACTGCCCAGGTTTCTGTACTAGCTTGCTCCTTTACAGATGAGGTGAACTTCCATGGGCATCATTTGTCCACAGGAAAAAAGAAAAACATTGAAAAACAGAACGTTGATCAATGTTTTCAACTGGAAACCATTGACAATGTAATTTCCAATTGTATTCCAGTAATGATTAGATTATTTTGGGAGATTATTCCATTCTCTGAGTTGATGCAACTGTTTAGTTGGTATATATAAGTTTGAGGGTGGTGGGGGTTTGACTCACACATCCTTGTTGCAGGGGGATTAGACCTCTAGCAAAAGACAAACAAAAAAAATTGCTAAATTTAAAATTTCTACCCTTCTGTGTTTGAGCATTATTTTTATCACCGACTTTGTGGATGTTGGTGATATATCGTATAATTGTACTGATCAATCCAATGTTTTGTACACCTTACTTTTCAGGTTCTTTGGCATTCTTCTGTAGCAGTCTACCCATGGCATGTTTTATTATTTGGATGCAGTACCGCTGATTCTAGCTTTTGCCTCTTTATTTACACTTCCCTTTTCATCATCCACCTCTCCCGGATTCTTGAAGAAGTTAACCTGTTCTACCATTTTCCTTTCTAGCTCATTTTTATCTTCTTCTGTTTTTTTCCTATTTACTGCCATAACAGCTGTCTTGTCTGAACTCACTTTCATCCCATGTGCCTTCAGTTAAGCATTCCATCACCTTATCACTTGCTAATATCCCTGTTCACAATCTGCTTGTAATGCCACATCATCTGCATAGAACAATTTTGTTGAACTCTCCCATCCAACCTTTTTGCTGAAGTAGTCCATCACCTATATGAGCAACGGAATCACAACTGGACTTAATGCATGCCTACTTTCACTGTGAACCCATTTGTGAGTCCAAATACTGTTAGTACTTGTGTCAGTGGGTCCTTGTACATAGCTTGCATTAAATCAGTCAAAGTTTCCAGGACATTAGACTTCCTCAGCACTGCCAAAATCAGCTGTTTGGGTCCTTGCAATATGCCTAAACCAAGTTTAGGAATGCCCCATTGGAGTCTTTCTTCATCTTTAGTTTCTTCTCTACTGTCTCTATCACTGCAAACATTGAGTTAGCTGTGTTGCATTCTGATCTAAATCTGAACTGCTCATCTTCCATCTTACTTTCTACTACTTCACTTGTATACTCATTTATCAGTCACCCCTCCAAAGTATTATCTTGCAATGTGACAGAGGTTTGATACTTCTGTACTACCCACAGTTGTGAACATCCCCTTTGTTCTAATGCACTGGGACAAGAATGCTTATTCCCCGGTCTTTTGGATACTAATTTCTCTCCATGCTGCCATGAGTAGTCTCAGGTGCTATTTATCAACTGACTCATGCAACATCTTGATCATATCTACTATGACATCATCCGAGGAGCCTGCTAATTTCCCCTGACAGCAATATTCTTAGTGTTGTTCGTAATTCTTGTACGGTTGCCTCTTCTTCCACTTTCATTGTAGGCTGTCTATGAGGCAGTGTGGCTCGGCAAAGACTTTTTCATTTATGAGCTGCTATAAGAATTCCTTTCATCTGCCTTTGATGTCCTTTGGACAAGTGAGTAGGCTATTTATGGCATACATTATGAATTTATCTTTCTGTCTTTGCCTTGCAATGCATTGGAGTGTTTTTGTACTATCTGTTATGTCACTTTCCAGAAGCTGGTAGAGTGCATCTGATGGCTTGTTCTTCACTATTGCAACTGCTCTCTTAGCCTGTCTGTTGGCTAACCATTATTTCTTCTTAGACTGGTCCATATTTCCTTTTTCCCATGTGAGTAAAGGCATGTTCTTCATATCCTATTCCATTTGTCCCAATTTGAACACTCAGTTCCCCCATAACAACATCAATGCATGTTGTCATGCCTTATCTAGTCAGTCCTGCAATTATTGCCTGAATACATTAATTTTCTCATCAGATAAACACAGACCTAAAATCACCCTACTATCCTTAAGGGCTCAAATACATATAATGATTAAGTTGACATCTACGGTACTATACCCAGCCTGATGTAATGGCATCTCAAACCAGTGATACTTTGGACATCTGCTGTACTTTCACCAACGTGAATAGAGATTCATTACCTGCCCCATAAATAAACAGGGTATACGGCACATATCAAATTATACTAGTTAAATAACTGTGAAAGCATGTGTATAAAATATGGTATTTTGCTCAGGGCTTATGGTTTTTAATAAAAACTTTTACAGACCTAAACACAGATAGCCAAACATATATTTAGCCTAAGAGTGGTATTCTTCCCTTACGGACCTATAGGTCAGCAGTGAAGTTAGCTTCACCAGTTTACAATGATGCACATAGGAATGCTTGGAGATGGCATCTTGTTAGAGAGAAAAGTATTAAGCTTCTAGAAAAATGCATATGTATTTTTTTTATTTCTGATAGAATGCCACCTTATACCAGATATATTATGTGGCTGCTTTGCATTTCTACACATGCTATGGGGGAAAAATCTAGTTTTTCCTGATTTGTATGTATTAAAACATAATTGTAAACAGCTTTTATTTTGTCAGTAGTAACAATCCCATCATAATGTTTTGCCCAAAAATCATATTCATATTCATATTTGCATTCTTTAATTCATCCAGTGTTCTTTTTTTAAGTTATTTCCACCCATTTTTCTTCATGTTAAACCTCAAAAGACATGCTTATAAGACTCTCCCATCCTGCATTTATTGCACAGTCTTTCTGTCATCACCTTATACAACATTATAACTGGCAATTTACTCAACATTACCATTCATGGGAAATCTTTACTTTGCTCTTTATTTTTAAATCTTTTTACTCTAATTTGTATTGCTTTTAATTTCAGTGCAAGTGTTTTATCAAGGGTCAATATAATAAAAACTTGTTGCTATTTCTTCATAGCTCCATTTTTTTTTCCTTTCTCACTATATTTACACTTAACTTGCATATTCCTTTATATCTTCACTTCCATTCCCTTTTATTCTCTTCAGTATAGTTATTTTACTCCAATCATCCTCAATCTTATTACATAATAATTTTGCTAAAATGGTCTTCTTTTCTAATTTTTACAATTCAAACTGAAAACCTAACACAAGTACAATAAATGTACTACTCGGTGTATACATCCCAAGCCTCTTCTATCTTCCTTATTATATAATGCCTTTCTCTTAATCTTCACTCTTGAAATAATGGAAAAACCTCATAGGAATTCATTCTGTTTTGCCATTAGAAGCTTCCGCACTTCTCCTTAATACCAAAACTTCATAACATTACTATGTTTATCAAATGTATTTCCTTCTTGAATAATAACCCCAGAGCCTTCCGTAATGCTATAATGCATTTCATCTTTTGAATGATGTTATCCTTCTGTTCAGTTATCACAGAAAACTTTCCAACTCTCGTATCCGGGGCAGTTCTAGAAAAATATATTTATTCCATTTTAACAAACTTTCCTAATTCTTACTTTATCCCATGTTTAGCCTCAAACCTACCTTCCACAATAAATATTTCATTTCCTTTATTACTTATTTCTTCCATGTCTTATATTTTACTAATACAACTTTATAATCTACTTTTGCCATGACTAATGGTATTTCAACACTTTTATTAGCAAGCCTTGCATCTCTTTATTTTTATATTATATAATTGCAATAGCCTTTCCTCTAATGAAAACACTACTGTTGTCATGGAACACCCCTGTCTAAATCTGTTTTTTTGCATTAATCTCTCTACTCATCCATCCATTCTCTGTAACCACCTCAACCGATCCTGTATTATATGCTAATTTCAAAAACCTTTCAATGTCCTTACTTAACCCATATCTTTTTAGCAGTTTCCATAACTTTCAATGCAATATACTGTCAAAAACATTAGACATATCATAAGCTACTCCATCTTACATAACTTCCCTTTACATTATGCTACTAAATGTTTCTGTTATCAAAAATAAGGGTTCTGAGCATTTGTGCCTTTATTTCATACATCTTGTCTGTTAATACTTTTCCCAACATCACAACAAATGTTTGATAACTTTTCATAACAGACAGATAACACATATCATTTAACATCATTGATCTCCGATTCCTTATATCACTTGCACCCCACTTTTTCAACATACATCACCACTTCTTCAGTGGTTTCCTTTAGTCATCCCATCTTTCCTCTGTTCACTCAAAACCTGTAAAATGTGTCTTTCTGTGCCCTTTGTAAAAATGATAACTATATATAGTGCAGATTGTTCTGTTACTACATTTAAGATACTATTTTACTGATGGGACATTATATATTTTTCTAATACTGTATTTGTCTCCTTTTTTAACTCTTTAACTCTCCAGTCATAATCAACTACTTCTGGACAATATACTCCACTCTAATATGTTGTCACCCTGTTCATTACATCATCCTGTTTATATATATTTTGTCGCGTATCACTAATCATTCCCCTTATTATTTTGTCTTTAGTTTTTTTTTTCTAAAATGAAACACAAACTTGCTGTATTTTTAGCAGAAACAGCCATGGTTCGAATCCCGGGAGTGGTAGTAAGCTGTATGCATAATTTGAACTGGTATTTTGTGAATATGTGTAGAAACATCAGGTAGTGTTAACAAACATTCCCTCCTCAGGTGTTCCAGGTAAGAGAAGGTATAAAGTAGCTTTAAGAAGGCTGTAGTTATACTGTGTCCAACACCCATGGCCCAACCCCAAGGCAGCAAATGACAGCAAGATAAGTACGTACACCAAGTGGTCTCCCCCAAGAAATGTTCAAAAGTGTTATGCTGTAACAGCTACTGGTCCCTGCCACCAACAACCAGGGTGACTCGATAGAAATCAAGGCAGAGTATGGCAGTAGCACACACACACACACACACACACACACACACACACACACACACACACACACACACACACACACACACACACACACACACACACACACACACACACACACACACACACACACACACACACACACACACACACACACACACACACACACACACACAAACTCACACACACAGTATGAATGCACATATGTAACCCTTACTATGTGAATATGGGTAGAAACAGTCAGGTAGTGTTAACAAACATTCCCTCCACAGCTCTTCCATGTAAGAGAAGGTATAAAGTAGCTATAAGAAGGCTGTAGTTATACTGTGTCCAACACCCATGGTTCAACCCCAAGGCTGCAAATGACAGCAAGATAAGTACATACACCAAGTGGTCTCCCCCAAGAAATATTCAAAAGTGTCATGCTGTAAAACTACTGGTCCCTACTACCAACATTCAGGGTGACTGATAGAAATCAAGGCAGAGTATGGCAGTAGCACACACACACACACACACACACACACACACACACACACACACACACACACACACACACACACACACACACACACACACACACACACACACACACACACACAAACTAACCCACAGTATGAGCGCACACATGTAACACTGACTATGTGAATATGGATAGAAATAGTCATGCAGTATTAACAAACATTCCCTCCACAGGTTTTCCAGGTAAGAGAAAGTATAAAGTAGCTATATGAAGACTGTTATTATACACTGTGTACAAACATACCACTGCCCAACACAAGGCCATAGGCTGTTGTAATAATACCTGCAGAGTAATGAGTAGAGCAATGGTCATTAAAGTTGTGACCAATGCAAGAATCTAAATTTGTTAATTAACATCTCTTTCTCCCCCACCTTATCTTCACCAATAATCTAAACACATAAATGAATGGGTATGTTTTCCACCAAACCTACTGTTGGGACATGTGCTCTGTTGTTCTACAAATGTTGACATGTATTCCAATTAATGTTCCCCGTTCAAATACTATAATTAGTGGCCTGTTGCTGTTAATATAACCTGCATGCATGTGTAATCCCCACTGTGGTTCGATATATGCATATGTTCTGTTTGCTATGCAAATGTTCCAAATCTGTTGTTTTGGGTTAATGGGAATACTCATGCATGCTGTTATAACTAATCCTGGGATGTGTTTACCATTACTAACCAACATATGTTCTAAAACTGCAACAACATAGCACATCTGAGAAGGCCATTTCCAGTGAATCTGCCTCTCCCACCTCATCTGGCCATGGCAACGGGCCCCAGCATGTCAGGGACCCACACTGGGACATTCATGTCTGCTGGTCCTGCACCACTTTTGGGTGGAACTACCTCAGGGAATGGGGCTTGTCCACCCCTGGGTGCAGGCGTGGATAGGATCCTGTCACCTAAAGCCAGGTCTGGGGTCTGGTGTGTAGCGAGCTCCACAAGGAATTGAGAGACCTGCTACAGCAGCTCAAAGGCCACGTGGTGCAATTAAGAGGTCAGCCTGCCCCTCCTGCTTAGCCCCCAGTAAAGCCACCTTCGGGACCGTGAAGGTGCAATGGTGACTTCACATTGGTGGGGATCTCAGTCCCACTGTATCCATTTGGGGGCTTGTGGGCTTCCAATTACCAAACACCCCTCTCCGTCCAAGGTGTTTACCCCCCACATGTATCATATACCACCCCTGTATGCTGTCCTGTCTGTCTTCCTACCCAACCTACCTCCCCAAATATACCTACCATCCTTCCCCCAACATCCTATGTTCACCTTAAAAAAAAGGACAATCAGTTCCCAAAAAAAAAATGTCGTCCCATACATAGCTGTCCACTTCACACAAGTGTTCACTGGACATATGTGATCTTGCTAATTGGCTTCACAACACATTATTGTTGCCCTTACCCCTATCTCTCAGGTGTTTCAGTGTCCAAATGTAACACTTTTAAGGTTAACTGTCTGTCAGCATAGTTAACCGGAGGTTAGCATTGCTTACTGAGTAATCACAGATGAACAAGTAAAGACTGCACTCTCCAAAGCCAACAACACAGCATCCATGGGACCAGACAACATCCCAGGCTGCGTACTGTACAAACTACAGAATGAACTGGCACCCCACCTAAGTACCATGTTCAATCATAGCCTCACCTCAGGCTATGTGCCTACTGAATGGCACACAGCAATGGTTATCCCACTCCACAAAAGGGGTGCCACCACAGACTCTGGAAACTACCACCCCATTAGCCTGACAAGCCTGGTCTGCAAGGCCATGGAATGTATCATCCTGTAGCTTATAAACAAAGACACAGGTAACCTCCAAACCCTGGACCCCACTCAGTTTGGGTTTGTAAAAGACAGATCATGTCTACTAAACCTGATTGACTTCTTTGAAACAGTCACTAGAGCCGTAGATGAGGGTGAGGTAGTGCACACAGCCTATCTTGACCTCGCCAAGGCTTTTGATACCACCCCCCACTCTGGAATTATAGATAAACTTACTAAACTGGGCATAAATCTCTATGTCACAAGATGGGTGGCCAGCTGGCTCACTGACAGAATCCACACAGTAAAACTAGCCTAACCCAAGTCCGACTTCAGACCAGTGATGAGTGGAGTGCCAAAAGGTTCAGTCCTGGGTCCTCTCCTGTTTGGCATCTACTTCTCTGAAGTGCAGGCCAACACAGTAGGTCTTTGGCTAAAAAATTTTGCAGATGTCTGCAAACTGGGAGCCATAATAGAATCTCCTAATGATGTAGACATTCTACAAAAGAGCCTCACAGAGACAGATGCATGGTGTCAAAGTCATAGCCTCAAGCTCAATGCCAAGAAATGCATTGTCATCCTCTTTGGAAAAAAGGCGGTACCCATGAGCGACCACATAGGCGGTAGATCGCTAAACACTGAAAGTGTGTATAGAGACCTCGACACAGTTGGACAGTAGTCTCTCCTTTGATAACCACATCGCCACAGCAGTCAGGAAATCCTTCTATGTGGCACACCTCATCACCAAATGGTTCTCCGCTAGAAAAAAGGAGGTCATTGTTCCTTTCTACTCATCCCTCATCAGACCCATTACAGAGTACAATACCCCATTTGGCATGTATCTCACAAGGCACCTACAACAATTGGAAATGCGACAGAAATACCTCACTAAGAGGATTACCGGCAGACGCAGACCGTCTCAAAAAAATCCAGCTCTACTCCATCGCATATCACCTACTCAGGTGCTAAGCAATGCCTATACAGGTTAAGCACTCTTAAGAATAACCATCTATCAGCATAATTAACTGGAAGTTAGCATTGCTTATCACCACACAAACCCACACAAACCTGTTTACAACTGCTTAAAAGTGCCTTAGCCACTCTGTATCCAACACCCCTTGTTCAGCCCAGCAAAAAAATAATCAGCCCTTCCAAGTCTTGAACCCAGGACCCTGCACACCACAGATAGAGCAAGTTACCACTAAGTTCATAGATGTTCATAGATTCGTACTAAGCTAACTGCTCTTGCGAGCCATTTTAAGCCTAGCCAATTATCCCTTGTGAGATTCAAACCCTGCATTTTGTGTTTGCAAGGCAAGCACCTTAACCATTAGGCCACCCTCCCAGTCATCTAAGTTGTAGGTAAGTCTTATGTTCTTTTCGAGCATATCATGCATCACAATCATTAAACAGTAGGGAAAATGTTTGTTAACATTAGTCATGTGTTGTACATAGCTATAAATGTATATGTGTATGGAGATGCATACACACACACATATATATATATATATATATATATATATATATATGTATATATATATGTATATATATATATATATATATATATATATATATAAACATTAATACGTAATATATGTAGAGATATACATATAAAATATACACATATATGATATATATATATAGAACTAAATCTGTACATACATATATGCAAATATCTCAGTATGTATGTAAAACAAATGTTATCAATATCAATATATATAAATATAGACATATATCTGAATATATATATATATATATGTATAAATATATGCAAATATGTGGACAAATCTATACATAATACATACATATATAGAGAGAGATATACATCCACATTTATATCTTCATATATGCACACATACATATATATAGAAAGGTGAATATACACACACATATATATATATATATATATATATATATATGTGTGTGTGTGTGTGTGTGTGTGTGTGTCTGTGTGTGTGTGTGTGTGTGTGTGTGTGTGTGTGTGTATACATAAATATATGGAAATATATGATAGCTACAAACACATGCAATCTGAGAGCCATGCTGCTGCACACTAGAAGTCTAAATCTGAAAATGCACTCACTGGAAGTATTCCTTAAAATGGGGAACAATGACATATGTGCGGTAAGAGAGACCTGGTTGAAGGCAGCAAGAAGCACCCCGGCACTACTAGCCTATAAAAAATTCCACAACTGTTGGCTGCTTAACTTGGACTGAAGCACCAAAGGTTGTGTTATTTCCATATTCATTAAGGATGCACACACCTCCATTGTGGTAGAACAGAATTATACATTACAGATCTTGCAGGTGTAGCTAACATTGGGTAAGACAGTGATTCAGGTTGTAGCCTGTTATAGGTCACTAAACATGTCCCAAGATTCACACTCCATGTCCCTAAACACCCCGGAGAACATTAGTGTCCAACCTAACACTCCCATACTGGTTGACTTCAACTACCCGACCATCACCTGGGAAAGCTACTCATGTACCAGTGCAAATGCCCATCATATCAACCTGGTCCTTGCTAACATGGGTGACTGTTGCACTGCACTAATAGTCAACTCCTCCCTTGTTATATCTTAACACTAATTAATCACCTTTGGAAATCTACAGCCCTCCTGCACCCCCTCCACAGGGTAGGCACTATGAAAAGGCTGTCCAAAGCTAACTATGGCTTATAACAACAGAGGTGGCTTACCTTACGGCAGCCATGCAAATGGAGACTAGTTGCATGACTGCTGAATCAAACAACAATGCATTGTGAAAATGTACACAAATGCATGGATACCACCATAATCAATAGGACCAGGATCCTCACCTCCAAAAAAGGAAGCTAATTTGGTGGTCCCCAGCCATAAAGAAAATGTACAACAGAAGGAGGGGACTGATATGGAAAAATATGGAAGTATAAGGACAAAATGATTGACTTCAACAATTGGCTAAGCTTCTGGTGTCATTCAAAGGGAATCCAATATTTGTCTGCCTGGGAAGACATGATCGACAAACCATGATGCTCTGCCAGAGATGGTCTGTACCTGTCATCCCTGGGATTCAGGTTACTGGTTAAAGCTCTTGCCACCCCTATAGTGCCTTTTTTAGGCAGGGTTCAAAGGATAAAACCACCACATTAATAGATACAAGCATGCAAAATCTGATGGTAATGCTACTTAATGCTAGAAGTCTAAACCTCAAAATGCACTCTCCCGAGGCACTCCTAAAAATGGAGAACATTGATATATGTGCAGTGACTGAGACCTGGTTCATGGCTCCAGAGAGCACCCCTGCAATACCAGGCTACAATTCTTACCACACTTTTCGGCCACAAAACCAAGACCGAAACACTAAAGGTGGAGGAGTATCTATATCCACCAAGGATATTCACACCTCCAGGCTAGTTGCCCAACACAATGCATCTGAAATTCTCCAGGTGCAACTAACACTAGGTAAGACTGCAATCCAAATTGTAGCTTGCTACAGATCCCCCACCATACCCCAAGATTCTCACTACACCTTCCTAAACATACTGGAAAATATTAAGATACAACCAAACACCTTAATACTAGGTGATTTCAACTACGTTGCCATTAATTGGGAAAACTACTCGGGTACCAACTCCTTTTCCCAACGGTTCTTGGAATTCATAAATTCCAATGCCCTGGATCAACTAATCCATTGTCCCACCAGGGGCTCCAATATCCTAGACCTGGTCATTACCAACATGGGAGATAGATGCTCCAAACCAGTGGTCACCCCCTCATTGGTTAGGTCTGACCATAAGCAAATCACCCTTGACATTCACATCCCACCCTCCCAGTAAGGAAACCTCCTTAAAAAACGTCTCCAAAGCCAACTTCATGCTACTGAAGTCAGATGTGACAAACTTCACAATACCCACGCAGACAGGATCTGGAAGTTCGACTGCAGAATCCTACACTAAGGCACTGTACGAGCACATCCACTTGTGCATGAATCGTGCCATCCCAAATAGAACCAAGATGCTGTTCTCCAAAAAAAGGAAGCCAATCTGGTGGTCCCCTGCTATAAGCAAACTAGACAACAGAAGGAAGAAACTGTTGCAGAAAAGAGGAAAATCCCAGGATGCAAAAAACTCCCTCACCAGCCTCAGTAAGAAGCTGAGATCCCTCATAAAATCCTCAAAAGCTAGTTACGAAAATAAAATTGCCAAAGATTCCAAAGACAACCACATGGCATTCTATATTTATGTCAAGAATCTAAATGGCAATGCTCAGATCTGCTCTGAGCTACAACAGAATGCCACTAAATATAATGATCCCATGGATATTGCCAATATCCTGGTAGATCGATTTAGTGCCAACTTCACTCCCCTCTCACCCCCTAAAGGGCCCATCTCAATACCAAAAGATTGCCAAATTCTGATAATCACAGCCACACAGGTAGAAACAGCACTCTCCAAAGCTAAGAATACAGCATCCATCGGACCAGATGACATCCCAGGCTGTGTACTACATGAACTACAAAATGAACTGGCACCCCACCTAAGTGTCATGTTTAATCATAGCCTCACCTCAGGCTTCGTGCCCACTGAGTGGCGCACAGCTACAGTTATCCCGCTCCACAAGGGAGGATCCACCTTGGATCCCGGGAACTACCATCCCATCAGTCTGACAAGCCTGATCTGCAAGGGCATGGAACGCATTATCATGGAACTTATAAACAAAGACATTGGCAACCTCCAGATACTGGACCCCACCCAGTCTGGGTTTGTGAAGGGCAGATCTTGTCTCCTGAATCTGATTGACTTCTTCGAATTGGTCTCCAGAGCTGTGGACGAGGGTAAGGAGGTCCACACAACCTATCTGGACCTAGCCAAGGCCTTCAACACCATCCCCCACTCTGGAATCATAGATAAACTTACTAAGCTGGGCATAAATCCCTACGTCACTCGATGGGTTGCCAACTGGCTTACTGACAGAACCCAAACTGTAAAAGTAGCCGACTCCAAATGCAGCTCCAGACAAGTGACAAGTGGAGTACCTCAGGGTTCAGTCCTCAGACCACTCTTGTTTGGCATCTACTTCTCTGAAGTACAGGCCAACACTAATGGACTCTGGCTAACAAAGTTTGCAGATGACTGCAAACTGGGAGCCATTATTGAATCCCCAAATGATGTGGATATTCTACCAAAGGGCCTTACAGAAACAAATGCCTGGTGCCAGAGCCATGGGCTCAAGCTTAATGCCAAGAAATGTATAGTCATCCCCTTTGGAAAAAAACATGTACCTATGAACTACCACATAGGTGGCAGGACACTAAACATCGAGAGTGTGATGAGAGACTTAGGGACACAAGTGGACAGTGGTCTCACATTCGATAACCACATCACCACAACAGTCAGGAAATCCTTCATCAGTAAGGGATTTTCATCCAGAAAAAAAGATGTCATTGTCCCACTGTACTCATCCCTCATTAGACCCATTGAAGAGTATAATGCCCCATTTGGTATGTACCTCACAAGATATCTGCAACAGCTGGAAAGGCCACATAAATACCTCACTAAAGGAATCACAGGCCTAAAGCAGATGCCATATGCTGACCGTCTAAAAAAACTCCAGCTATACTCTGTGGCATATCGTCTACTCAGAGGCGATCTCTGCTTAACACACAAGGCCATGTCAAACCCTGAGCTGTTGGACATGCTCCACTTAAAGAAATCCCAATCCCTCAGAGCCACACATTCCAGGGATCTAAACCTTATCATCACAATGAACAAAACATGCTGGAGGGATAGTTTCCTGACCCAGAGACTCCCCATACTCTGGAACAGACTGCCCATATATGTCAAGCAGAGCACCTCATTGGCCCTTTTCAAAAGGAGCCTTGATGATTGGATGGGAGATAGGAAATTCACCCCGGGGATCATGTCAGTCACCCTGCTAGACAGGGGCCCAGAGAAGTAAATATTGTGGGAAAAAATTTCCAGGGAATTGTTATGGCTAGGCTTGCATAGGCCTTAGGGCCAATAGCCTAGTACCAACCTATGAACCTATGAACCTAAAAAGGATAAATCCCAAGACTGGAAAAAAACCCTTATCAGCCTCAATTAAAAGTTGAGATCCCTCATCAAATACTACAAAGTTAGCTGTGAAAACAGAATTGGAGCACATAGTAAAGACAACCGCAAGGCCTTCATACAGTTATGTGAAGAATCTCCATGGCAATACCAAGATTTTTTCTGAGTTACTAGACAATGATATCTCCAAGACTGAGCCAACAAATATTGCCAATATACAGGCTGACATATTGAGTGCAAACTTTATTCCTCTCTTCCCCCTCAAAGGACCAACCACAATACCAGTACACTGTCAGGCACCCAGTATTACTGCTGCACAGGTTAAAACACCACTGTCCAAGGCCAAGAATACAGCTTTTATGGGGCTTGACATTATCTCTGGCAGCATTCTACATGAACTACAGAGTGACCTGCCACCTCACCTGTGTGCCCTGTGCAAGCACTGCCTCACCTCAGGCTTTGTCCCTACTGAATTGTGCACTGCTACAGTCACCCTTCTCCACAAACAAGGTGTAACTACAGACCCTAGGAAATACTGCCCCAACTGCCTGACAAGTCTGTTATGCAACGCTATGGAATACATCATCATGCACCTAATAAACAGGGATATGGAAATCTGCAGACTCAGGATCCCACACAGTTTACTTTTGTGAAGGGTAGGCCATACCTGCACAATCAACGTGGTCAACTTCTTGCCGTCAG